>NC_092204.1:92217513-92235541 GCF_043381705.1 Parasteatoda tepidariorum | reverse complement strand
GCATTCCATATATATGGAGTATAATATGCATATTTCAGTAAGACAGTCACTATATATTGCGGGATTGATATCAATAGTCTGTGTGATTATTACTAATATAATTATTATATGCAGCCTAATTATCATACGTAGCCTGCCATCATATGTGGCCTAATCTTTTGATTTGGAAAACAATTTTCTTAAACTATTTCATTTCCAACTTTTCAAAGTAGAAACATTTATAAATATATAGCCCATTTTATAAAAATCATTTTCGTATTACGCTTAAAGCTTTTGGTATCCTTTTCAGATATTAAACTAAACCATATTATCATTAAAATTTATTGAGAGTATTGTGTCATTAAAGTAAAGAATGCTGTATTAGAGAAAATTTGCATAGCGTTAAGTCAACAGTAACGCTATCCAAGTTTTCTGCAATTTGTAAGAAACATTTCATGCATGCGCTACGGAGTTCAAGAACAGTTGTCGTCGGAATGTGAAAAGAGCGTAACGAATTGCAAAATACCTAAACTCTATTTTTACTATTAACGTTGTAGCAAATTTGAACGATATTATAGTTTTCAACACTCTCCAAATATCTAAATTAAAATATATTTTGTTTGAATGCATTTTTCAACACACAAGCCTAAATTGTCTTAAATGGCTAATAAGAAAATAAAATGCCATTATATAATGATAGTTGGTAGTTCATATTTTATGAACAACTTAGTTTAAAGTAACAATTTAATGTTTTTTTACGGATTAAACATAGCTTTTGAAAAATGATTTTAAAGTTTATTTCCTAAAAAATCCTTTAAAATTTTACTTAATAAAAGTTTCAAATTACAATGATTTTGAATTTAATGCGATTACATTTTCCTCAGAAATATCCTAATAAAAGTTTTAAAAATATTATAAATATATAAATTATACAAAATGCATTTCTGAACAAAAAAAGTAACATTTTATTTTTGAAAATAATATTATATGGATAGATTCTTTTTTTGAATGCAATTGCCTATGTAGGCAATTGCATTCAAAAAATGTATATTTTATAAAAAGTCAGAAATACTATAAATATAAGTATGCCTTGGAAATTTCAAATAAAAATATAATTCAAATATTTTTTCCAATAATACTTACACACAACTGTTCCCATAACAATAATGATATTCCTTCTCGCTTCCATTTTCCCAATTCTTCTTTGATCATAAGCGTGAATAGAAAAATGTACGTTTTCAGCACTGTAAATGAAGTTCCCGCTGTTCGTTATACCATTCTCATTTTTTTTTCGTAAGCTTCTTTCGCAATATTATTCTTCTGTAGATATGGTCTACTATCATCAGCTAGCAATGTCAGTAATGACAAATGAAAACATAAGGCAAAAACCATCAAATAGTGAACACGAATTGTGTTTTAGGCTGAAGATATTTCCATACAGTAACACAGTGTTTCAGTTATAGTAAAGCATTCTGAATTCTCACTCGGAATGAAAAATGATCCTACATTACAATAAATTGCTACAATGCAGCAGTTTTCTTTGGAAGTGCAGTTGTTGGAAATGTAATGATGGTATTTTATAAAAAAAAGTAGTTTGAAAAATGAAAGATCGTGCGAATTTTTACTGCCGTTTTTAGTGCTGCTTTAAATGCGTAGTTTAACGCTAAACCATTATATTAAAATTTAATACGGTGAAAATACACAGTAAAAAAATTCTGGATTAAATTACGGTAAAAATTACGGTGCTCAAGCTGCTGGTATTTTTAACCATCAAACCAATGTTTACCGGAAACTAACATGGTGCTAAAAAGTCGATATATCGTAATTTTTGCAGTGAAAATGCTTGTTTTAAAATAATACCTCCATAATTAATCAAGTTGAACCGTGTTCTCATTTAGGTTGCAATAAAGTATCGTGTAAAGTATATTCATCATACATAACCAAATTAGAGTATCATATTTGATAATCTACACTGAAGAAATTCCTAACCAAATTACGGTATAAAGAACTGGCAATTAGGGTGCATCTTCCTTAAAATCAATTTTCATTGTAAAATATTGCTTCGTAATTTTTACAGCAATAGTTATTTAATTCACGCGATTTTACGGTAATTATCACTGTAAAACTTACGTAGTTACAGATATAGGATTTTTCGTCTCGGAATACGTTGCGGTAAAAATTGATTTTATTATAATAATAACAACAGGCAAACTGAGTGAGGAACATTTTACGTGCACCGTAATTTGATCTGGCAACATAATTTAATACAACTCTCAATTTAGCGTAAAAAAACCTAATTGCAAAATATTTAAATTGTAGTCAAGTGTTTTCTTTTTTCTTTTTTTGTAAAATTTTGTATTTTAATTGTAAAATTTGTAAAATTATTTTTGTAAAATTTTATAATTAAAATTTTGTAATTAATTGATATTAAAATATCTAAAAAAATTCAAACTTACTGAAATTTAAGATTTTTAAAAAAAATAAAGACTATAAAAGTTTTTGAAAATTATTTTTTATTTTATTTAAACGGCTTAAAACTCCTGATGCACCACAAAGTATAGCAATAGGCTTACAGTTGTAAGTAGAAAACAAAAAGAAGAAAAATTTACAAATTTACATTAAAAACAAAATTCCGCAAGGCCGCAAGACTTTCAATACTTCTAACCAGTTCTGATAAGACAGGTGGCCAACAAATAGAAAGACGTCTCAAATCAGTCTTTAAATTCATTCGGGCACTCGCATACAGACTACAATGAAGAAGAATATGTTCAGCATCTTCATCAGCATCACCGCAAGCACAAATTCCACTGGTCTGCAGATGGAAACGAAATAAATATCTCTTAAAATTTCCATGGTTTGTTAAAATTTGGGTCAATTTAAAATCAGTTGCAAAGAACTTACATTGCAAACGGTGAAAAATGGATGGAAAGAACCTTTTCGTCCAAAGCGACCGAGGCGAAGCAAGAAATTCAGCATTCCAGTCCGCAATGATTTTATCTCTAGCGATGCGCTTCCAGTGAGAAGCTGGAACACGTAGCTTCCCTAGCCAATTGGTCTGCTCTTTCATTGCCCAAAATACCGCTATGACCACGAAAGTAAGAAAAATGAATAGTTACGTTTTCAAGAGCGTTCAAAATCGAGTGAATTTCCACCACAAGCTTCTCAGTAGAATTTGGTTTTCACTAAAAGAATTTTGTATCTACTTAACAACCAGGTTTATACACAAAAGTTCAGCCTGGAAAACAGTACTTTCATTATGTAGTCGGTGCTTTGCAGTAACCTTCTCTGTTCCATTTTCATAAATTACAAAAGCAAGACCAACCCTTCCATCAAGCTTACTACCATCCGTAAAGCAGATAGTTTTATATTCCCGAAAAACATTATTTACATAAGGAATAATTATAACAGGTCTCCTGCATGCTGTGTGGGGCAGACATGAAATAGGAAGTTTTCTGTCCAGGGTTAGACAATCGTTGTCTTTTATCTTCTCCTTTAATTCAAGATTATTTAAGATAATTAAATCAATAGGCGAAAGACCAGCAGAAGTGAACAAAGACACCAGAAAGAAGTGAACAAAGACCGCATCATAACTAACAGTTCTATATCCCCGAATAATACGTAGAAGAAGAATTCTTTGAGTTCTTCTAAGGATTCTAATATTTATCTTCTTTCTCAAAGAGTTTCCCCAAGATCCTGAAGCATATGAAATAAGTGGTACAATACCTTGATTATATATTTTATATATTAATTTAAGAACATCTGTTTTAACCCCATAAGTATTTGCTGAAATTCGCAATAGCAAGAGGAGATAATAGCAAGCAAGAGAGAAATAGCAATAGCAAGCAAGAAGAAGTTTTTCACTTTTACTGGATACATAAGATATGTGCTGCTTAAACTACAGTTTATTATCAACAATAACTCCCAAATACTTTATCGGCTTCACTTCTTCAATAGGTTCATTCCCAAGAGTCAACTGAATAACCCCATCCGGCATCGACTTTTTATGTATCATCATAACTTTAGAGCTATAATAATATGGATAAACTTTGTACAATATTAGGGTTGTAGCCAACATTTGAGCATTTCATATCAAACTGGACAATATCACGATTATTAATGATAACCATAATTATCAAATACGGTAATATCACGAACATTACGGACATCATAAGATATCGGAAATATATTTCATAAATTTATATGTAATAATTATTAAATATGATATAATTATCTGCGTTGCTAAGCTTTCTTTGGATAACGAAAATAATAACTAATGTAAAAATAATATTAAATAATTAAATAGGTATATTGTTGATTGGTGCATTGTTTAGTGAAATATCAGTAAATATCGGTATATTTTGTTCAGTACTTGGCGTTCAGAGCGTTAGGGACAACTTGAAAAAGCAGTCACCATGTGGTCCCAACAACCGGAAAATACCCAATTATTATTTGCTTGTAAATAATTGGGTAAATTACTATTGGTTTAATAACTGTGAATAATTGGTTAGTGATGAACGATGTTTTTGTTATATTGAAGCAGAATACGGAGCATATTTTGCACAACCTTTATAATGCATAAAGTTGAACCATATTTCTGCTCAAGTTAGGTGATAATATCGTGTAATTAAAAAAGTATGATAATATGAATGATCTCAACACCATAATAAAAAGGGATATTGCGAACTTGCTGTAACCAAATATGTTTAAACAAGCTGCAAAATTTATAAAAGTGCAGTTTGAAATTTGTATTTACAAAATATTTTAATTGAAGCACCATTTAAAGTATTAGGTTCAAATCAATTTGTCGAACTATTTTCATATTTCCAATTTTAAAAGATAAAAGATGAAAAAACTCTGTACATCCATTCAAATTCCCATCGTCACTGTTTTAAAAAAAATTTAATTAATATTCAAAATTACTATGCTAATAATATAATAAGTTAGTTGCTGCAGACGTAAACTCTATTTGTAAATTTTGAAAGTCTGAGATTATAAATGTTATGAAATATCTTTTCTAAGTATACAAAATTAGAAGGAAGCTTTATTTCGATATTATATATAATCATTGAATAAGATGAGTACTTGAACTAATGATATTTTCTCCAAATACTAACTCAGTGTTTCAATTAAATGAAAGTATTATGTGCTTCCCAATTCGAAGAAACTTCATGTTAGAATAAATAGTTTTATAACATTACAATAAATAGTTTCTTTGGAACAGTTTTCTCTGGAGTGCAGTTATTCGAAATTTAATGATTGTACACATCAGAAAATGAAAAATTATAAACTAATTTAATTATGAAATATTTAAAATAGGGGTCAAAATGTCATGTAATTTTGCTGCATCTAAAGTCATTTTTGAAATTTAAAAAAAAATATTTCTATTAGATTTAATGCGAAAAATTTCTAGGTTACACATAAACACATAATTTTTTTTTTGATTTTTCATTAAAAATTTGCAGTTTTATGCAAAAATGGGCACATTTTAATTTACAAAACTGTTTTTAAATTTGTTTTTATTTACCATCATGGTACACTATGCAATCATAATTAGTTATGTGAATCGAAGTTTCCGTCATAACTTTGGCTAGAACTTCACGAATTTCAGCCGCGTTACACCAAACCATTCAGTGAATATGTAGCTGTTTTCAATTTCAACTTCTTACTCTTGGATCTAGAAGACCAAAGAAAACCTGTTTGAAGAACAAGGTCGCATTCACCTTCAAGAATGATTCTTTTAAGCGAAACTAATCAGTATTTGGTCAAAATGGGGTTAGGAAAAAACCACGAAAACCTCTTGTGGCTAGCCCGATGTCAATGATTTCTAGCTTTCTCTTTTCTACCAAAGTATACTTTGCATCAGTACTGCAATCTCTGCTGGTGGGCAGCAAAATAAAGTTTAACTATCTATGTCAGAGGCTCGTTTGGATGTCGACTTAATTTGTCTACTCTGAGCCTCGCCGATTTTTATGAAAAAGGTGTCATTAGTTTCTCCAAATATATATCAGCATTCATCTATTCGTCTTAAAAAAATAATATTTTAAGTTTGCAAACACACACATCTAGATCATCAAGAGTGTTGATTTTCAATTTAAAAACAATAATCCGAAAAAAAAACAGAAAAAGTTTTGCTAATAGGTATTATTGATATCCTATTAATTACTGTTGTTTTAATATGCCCTATAGATACTAATATACGTATCACGATACCTACTGTAAGCTCTAGGGAAATAGATTTTTTGTAGCTTTCGAAATGAGATAAGAACCGGAGAAAATTGTAACTTTCGGTAATGTTTGACTATTGGGAGTTAGTTTCGAGCAATAGTATTAGGTTGAATAATACTGAAAATTGTTAATCTTCATTTTGAAATGACGAACTTCTAAAATCAACTTTTGTTTAATCTAATAACGTAAAGATATCAGGAAGAGAAACAAATAACAGTAAATAATAATGAACTGGCATTTTTTAAGTTAATCAATTGTTTTCGCATATTTTTTTCAATGTTTTTTTTTTTGCATGATTGATCATTACCGATTTATTGATTATTTAGCTTTATTTCAACCCACAAGAAAAAGGAGTGTTCAGCTAGAAACGATAGTAATAAACTGAAAAAGTTGCATAAGTGCAAAATGACATTTAGTATCTGCTTAATTTTGCTTTAAAAAAAACAAAAAACAAATTTATTACCAGGGCAATGTGTCTAAAACGCAAACTAATGCGAACCAGAAGTTAAAAAAATTTATATGAAGAATTAAGGGTTTTTTTTCCTTGCATTTTTTATTATCGATTCGTTAATTAAATTTCTTCTTAATGTATGGAAGTTGCTGTTTCAAATTTTTCATTTTCACCAATTTTTTTCTCCATGCGCATCAGAGTTCAATGCCAAATAAGTGATTTTGTAGGGTTGTTTATTGACTATTTATCACCAAGTCACTTCTTTGGTGGTTCTTCCAACCAAAACATACCTAAATACTAAAAAAGAAATGTCACTTAGCCGGCCCTTCCACTAAGCTCTTCATTTATTATCTAAGGTATTATATTATCAAATATTAACAAAATGTATTAAAATACAATAATGTTTTTTACGATAGAGTTTACGTAAGTTATCTTATTTTGAAAACATTTTTAAAATCCAATGATCTATGATAGGTTTTTTTAAATAATAATAAATAAGATTCCCAGATTCCCTGTAAAAAATCTTTTTAAATTATTAATTATTTCAAAACATTGTCTTACATTAGAATGCAAAGGAATTCTGTATTCTCTCTTCAGAAGAATAATTATTAACAATATAATAAACGGCTTTGTTAATAGCAAAATAAAAAGTTATGTAGTGCTGAGTTAATATTTTCATAACATTATTTATGTTTTGAGCTTGCTTTAAATATCATTTGCAACAAGTTACATGAAGCCTTACGAAGTATACAGATTTGATACTTTTGAAAATGTTTAAAAAACCTAAGAAAGGAAAATCATTTTCATAAGATTTTCTCCTTTAATGTAATAATATTTAATAATTTATCCTCTGAATTATATTAATTATATTATCAATTAAAAAAAATTCCAAATATTAATATACTGACTGTAATTTGATCTAAATATTTTATTATGCAATCATATTCATTACACTTGGATTTGCATACATTAAAATATACACTTGTATATAGTTATATTTTTTTATACATATTTATAGTCAGAGTCTTTTATACATGCTTATATAACATATATAAAATATATTGACATAAATTATTTTATATATTTAAGTAACTCACATGTATATAAATTATTCTTATATAGAAATTTCTTTTAAAGTCTGTGATATGCATTATAAAATTACCATTTCAGGAAAATAACATCGGTGAGAAATATACTTAGATAATAAATGTCATAGAACTATGTTCATATAGTATCAAAGAGTTTTATTTATAGTAAAGCATTCTGCATTCTCACTTTCGAAGAAAATTTATTTTTCAACTATATTCAATAACAAATGAAAACAACGAAATCTTCTGGTATATTTTTGACAACCTCAATTAAAACAGTGTCTTTAAATATATTTCTTATTAATATTTCCGAACAAAAACTCATATTCCGACCTTCTTTTCATAAGTCAATACACATTTAATACAACATTTATTGTTACTGAGGGTGAATTTTACTTATTTTGCATTTTTTCATGTAGGGAGTACATTAAGAATGTCTAAGGAAATATTTGTTTTTCATATAGAAATAAAAGGCTGAATATGGTAATCAAAACATTTGATTTTTGCTTAATACAAATATTCAGGGTAAACGGAGAGAGTTTTGTTTTTCGAACTAAACAATAGATTTCAAATCAATTCATCAATTTGTTTTTCTGAATTGATTCACACACAGATTCTGAAATTCAACAATTTTCACCGATTTAAATTTTAGTAGACATTAAGGAGATATCGCTAATTGAAGTTAGCTTCCGCATGCTCCCGTGCGTAAGTTTTAAAGTAATTGCGCATGAGACAGTGAAAAAAAATCACACTTACATAAGTGAAAATAAGAGATTTTGCAAAAATCCAGTAAAAACAAAAGTTAAAAACGCTAACGTAGTTTGACCACAAAATCAAAACAAACATTTACAAAGGACGTAGACAACCTCTTTAAAGCTGTGGCATACGATTCAAGATGCTTTTCTCCATGTGAAACTGCAATTCTGTGATCAGAAAAATTTCGTAGATTTTGAGGAATTCAGTGTTAAAGAATACAGCTTATTATTATTATTAATACTTAAAAAATATTAATGAACTTCTATTGATTATTTAACTCATTTTAACCAAATTGTGCAGTTGAAATGAATATAATTTGTAATTTAAAAATAGAGAAAATATATCTAGTTTCTTATGGAACTAGTTGAATTAGACAACCATAGACTTAAACTGAAAACAACATTTAACAGTTATAAACAGCGAGAATGTAGCTTTGTCTCTGCAGCGTAAATTTCCTAACATAACGTAAAGATACGCAGCATCTAAAATAAACACGAGCGTGAGCAGCTACTTCAATCTTAAGTACGGGAGAGTACCGAAGCTAACGTGAAAATGCGAAATCTCTCTACTTTTTTAATTCGAAAACGCAAAAATATGCTTGCTTTTGTTAAGAAATTGCAAAACTTTTAAATGATGCATGTTTCTCTGTGTTTTCTACATTTTTTTCGAGAATGCAAGACTGCTATATTGAAATATATATTGAAAATACTTTTTTAACCTTCCAAAGTTAAATTCCATTAATAATGCACGCGACTGCTAAAATTAATAAAACAGCATTTGTGTGTAAAATAAAAAAAATCTAAATTTAACATCATTTTCTTAAAGTTCAAAATTATTTAATAATAACCGTTGCAACTGAATTTTAATTATTCTTTTAGATAACTCAATCTGTAAAATATACCCCATAAAAATCACCGTCAACACAGAAAAGATATTTTTTGAGTCAGTAATATCAAAAATAATGTAAAAGAAAAATGTATTTCAGGAGAGAAAAATATCCCTCACTCAAAACCTAACTAACACGTCAGCATTCGAAGACTCAAGAGAGGTTTCATCTCTCCGCTATTATTAAATGCCTTGAGTGGTTAAAAAAGATGTGAGTTCTCATTCTATTTTCTCAAGAGCTTATTACAGAACAAGTCTATAAGTATAGTCTCTTTTTTTTCAATGCATTCTGATCTGTCTTACTAATAAAAATAAAAATCATAACAATCAAAATAACTATATNAATACTTATATATATATATATATATATTACATTATTTTCTTGGAAGTTACTGCAATAATAATTTTTTTAATGAAAATTGTAAAGTAAAAACTAGTACGCACACAAGGTATTTAAAGCCCATATGTATGATGTGATGTACCTAAACAAGGTGTTCAAAATTTGATTGTCGGTTTTTTAATTATTTATAACAGCCAAACAGTTAATGTAAAAATAAAGTATTAAGGGAATCTGATGTAATAGAGAATGCATTTTTCTTCTCAGATTTCCTGGTTTTAGATCTAAAATTTTCAGACACATGGAATTGATAGTCTATTTAAAAATTTCTTCCGTTGCGTTTTGATGCATGAAGATTTTGTTCTCCGCTTAAAGTATGAAATTGTGATTAAATGTGAATATTTCAAAAATATCATTATAGCATTATGTAAATTTTTATATAATTTTCGAAAAGTAATATGCTTCATTTAGTTAATTGTCTTTGATTTACAGGTTTACCACGTGCCCTCTGATGACTCTTGGAAAAAACTTCTTTGTGTGAGAAACAAGAATTCTTTTTTCTAAAACTTAACTATTTTCCTATTATAAACTTGTTAAACGCGCCATTTTAATAAAAAAATTTGGATAATACGATTATTGCTCCATCTGCTGCAAAGAAAATATTGCATCTAATGTAAACTTAGAATAGTTAAAAACAAACTGAGAACAGCGTCCCCATAAAGTAGCTTATTTCATTTACGTATTTGGCTTCATTACGACGATTGCAATCACAATCGTAAGAAGGATATTGATTAAGCAACTACACCTATCGATCGTTATAGTTAAACCAGTGGGCCTCAATATATGATCAGTGTAGTAAAGGTAGTATCAAACCAGCTTGTTTGGTTTCTGAATGAAATTTTGTCTTGAATCATCTATTCTAATATTACAAATATTGTCTTTGAGAGTTAAAACTAACTAGATAGTTTAAAAAAATGTTTAAATTATGTTTAATGTATGTGTTATAGTAAAAATGAAATTTGAAAATTTCTGGATCTCATATTATAAAAGTTATTGAAACTGCCATTTTTTAATTATTGCTATTTTGCTATTTCTGTTACTTTAACAGTTATAGTTTTTTTCTGTAAGCTTTCATTTTCTTTGTTTCCCCATTAACCGTATTAGGAATTAGTGCAGAAAAAAATAGTCAACAGAATTCAAGAAAAAATACAAGATAACCAATGAAAGCCGTATTGCTTTACTAACCTAAAGATATTTCTTTAGAAAAGATGAAGAATAAGTTTAATCAAAATTTGCTTAAAAGTTACGTTTAATATTAAATAGTTACGCAAGGTATTGAGTATGGATTACAATTCCTATTGACACAAATTAAAAAGAAGTATTGTAGTAAAATCTCTTTAAATGCCACATTAAACACCGAAAGTATTTATAAATAGGCATTACTTTTGTTTTGTACACATTTGAAAACATGGAACGAAATATAAGGAAGAAAAGAGTAATTATTAGAATATTTAAAAATGTTAAAAAAAATTCCAAATTTTACAAACCAGAAAACGAAATAAGGACAAGGACATCAGCTGACAAGATTATATCTTCAAAAAAATAGTGCTTCCTTACATTGTGTTAATATAGTCAAGGCAAAATATATTAATACAATAGTGTGAAGAGCACCAAAAACATTACGGAATAGAACAAATTAAGCAAAGAAGCGAAAATCGGTTAACGAAAATAGAACAAACTATGCAAAAAGATCAGGACTCTCTCTATCTCTTCCTGGTGACAGGCAGACCAACACTTGCTTATGCCGACTGGCCAGTGGACACCTGAAAAGTCTCACATTTTCCGCCAATCAAAAGATGTTTCCTCTTTGCCCTAAATGCCAACAAAACCAGGCATCACCTGAGCATACCTTGAAATGTTTAGGGCTGGACTGGAACGACATTCATTCCTCTCCCCTTTTAGCTTCGGACTTCCTAAATGTCAATGATTTATTGATGGAATTAGCAACAACAACAGATCAAACTATTCAAAGAAATGAAAATCGGTTAAAGAAAAAAGAAAAAATTAAGCAAAAAATGCAAAATAAAACATATTAATCGAAAAATAGAAAATAAAAATTCGAGAAAATAAAGAATGGAACATAAAATATAACATATAAGGCTAGTAGCGAATTTATACGTACTTCCTCTTACCAGTATCTTTCAAAAATTATATATNTATATATATAAACATAATAGTCATTTGCCAGGCATGATCAAAGCTATTTACAATTTTATACGAGCATTTCATTGTTTTTCAAACTATTCATTTATATAATTTAACATATATAATTATTGCAATTATATATATTATGCACATATATAATTATTGCAATTTGTATAATTTAACATATATAAATATAAGCAAATATTGTGTAAATAATGCATTTATTGTTTTGACAAAATGTTTACTGTTTTCCAAGCTTATTCCATATTTTAAAATATTTAGAATATGTCCCTTGACAAACAACTATTACAAGTAATGATACGTTAAGCCTCTCAGAACAGGAAATCGATATCCTTTTCCTGTTTTCTCCATTTTACAGTTTATTTTTCATTCTGCAAGTTCTAGTTTAAAAGTAATGTTTTCTAAGTATGTGTTTTATTTTACATACTCTATTTGACAAATACAAAGAAAAAAAAAGCATTATCTGCTACAAGAACTTTGTATCCGGAAGGACGAATGAAAATGAATTTATTATGTGAAGCGCTTGAATTTTTCTTCTATTTAAGTTAGCTATATTAGGATGTCAAAGCTGAACTATTAAAAAAATAGAAAAATAAAATAAGTTTTTAGAATAAAGCTAAATTGTTTTAGAAATATATAATAATTTGTTTCAGAAGAATAATAGCATATTTTATACATTTTTGATTTTTTTTAAATATATGTATTCCTGGAAAATTTTAAATTTATAAAAATAGCTTTTATAAAAAGTAGCTTTGGATTTAAAGTAATCTATTTTTGTTCTGTGCTTTATTTTACATACTCTGTTTGACAAATATTATTACAAATTGTTCATTTGTGTATGAAAAAAACACTATGCTTTTTTACTCAAAATGCTTAATGCAAATGTGTACAATTTTAAATTTTCGCAGTTTTACTAAAAGATGTACTGAAAATAAAAATAGAAGCATTAAATACCTAATTTCATTACCGGTAGCAGGATTTTTGTAGATTCTGACCTGTTTTTTTCTACTTATTGGCGAATTTGGCTTATGATTTCAGTAACTAATAAGTATTGTTTATTTTTATAAAGTTTACGTTATTTCCATTAAAAGTAAAATAATATAAAGATTGAGAATTAACATGTTTGATCAAAGAAAGCTGTGAACAAATTTTTATTAGTAGAAGTTGGTATTAGTTTATTTTAGCATTCGAAAAATTTATTTGTCTCAACATTGAAGTGGTCTTTAGACGAAAAAAAATAAGCATATTTATGTTTAACATAACCTCTGACCATCCAAGCTTCTTATTTACCTCGTAAACTAATCGCCAGACATTTCTTCCAAAATATATTTATTTTTAAAGATTTTCAAGTTGTAAGTTTAATTTTAAATTTTCATTTTGGGAAATACAATTTTAAATTTTTCGTTTTTGTATTTCTGAAATAATAGTATCATAATTTACTGGAATGAGAAAGCCATTGTCCAAGCTGATTGCTTGACACATAAAAGAATCATTAAAGATTTGTTTAAAATTAAATTTAGTTTTGAAATTTTCCAGTTAGTAAAATATTTAATTTAATTTAAATAGAAACACATATTGTAAACTAAGGATCTAGCACCACTTGCTCGTTATGATACCAGCTATTTAACTCACATATCCTCAAAGAGCTTACCTTACTCATTCATAAGATAATAAAACTATATACCGTTATTAATAACCTATTTACATATTAATGATGGTAAAACAGTTAATAATTTGCGGTAAAGTTAATAATTTTGGGCAATAAACAAGGTGGTCGAATGAAAATCGGAAATCAGCAGTTGTGTATTTAAAAGCAGGAAAATCGAGTCAAATATTTTGAAAAAAAATCGGAGACTCTCATCCTTTCTTTATTTAATAGCGTTTTGTATTTTAATGTCAAAATTTTCAGATAGCTTGTTAAATAGAAGTGGAAGTGAGTGTTAACTTATTTTTCCCCATTTAATTACTACCCACAAATGAAATTTAATTTTACACTCAAGGAAAGTTTATTTTTTCCACGTAACAAAAATAATATCAGACATGAAAGCTTTGAGTAATTATATAATTTCATATAAACACTACATGATGTGAATACCTTAATCTTGAATTCTAATACTGTTTTAAGTCCATGCCTGGTCGTAATTAACAGCCTTTATCTTTAAGTACGAGTTAGCAAAATATCTTGTTCGAAAACATTGAGCATGAGCACTCTTTTCTGATATCGATGTTAGTAAGTTATTCAAAGTCAGTTAAATATAAGATGACTCCGACGTATAGTAATTTGGCATGGTTGGCGGCACTTGGCGTAGCATGTTAAGTGAAAATGAGTGTGACTGTTCGTTTGGAAATGGCTGAGCAAAATTGAATGTTTTGAACTTTTGGCAATTAAATATGAATGATTTTCAGTCATGCACTTACATTGCGAATTCTCTGCATCAGGATAGAACATGAGTTTCATATTTCTCAATCTTTTTAATGAATAGTTATTTTGAGTAGAATAATGGATTATTTTGAAGGCGCTATACTTGTTTTAATGCTAAAACCATAAGCACAACATTTTATTTCATTATATATTTTGTTAAGAATATTTAATTAAAAGACGAGACAACAATGAAAAATTTTTTTTGAAAATATTTAAATTTGAATTTTTTTTTTGGCATTGCTTGATTAATTACAATTTTTATAAAGTTTAAAGAACTTTAAATCTCTTATACGAGGCTGAAAAGCTCTCAGCTAAAACTGTTTTGACAAGACAGAAAAGTCACATTTCAATCGCCAATTTGTTTTTATTTACCATGTTAATTTAGTCAATAAGACATACGTTTGCAACAATCACTACAGAGTATCCTGATGTCTTATTACATAATATTTTTAAATAATTTAGCCCTCAGAACAGAACGTTGAAGTTTTGGGCAGCATTGTACAAAAATTATTTCGCTGAATACTTTTGCCTGAATTCATAACATGGTTATAAACTGATTTTTGTCTGTTAAGAACAGATTATTAATGATTGCTGATGAGTAATGAACCAATAAACTTCTTAACTATCTGAAGAATGGTGATTCTTCTTTTTAAAAAAAAGAAATAAAGAAATAACAACTTCATAAATATGAAATAATATAACACTTTTTCAAATGGAAAGAATCACGTTTGATAACATATAGTAGACAATTGAATTTCACATCACACCTAATTAGAAAAGAAGAAGAAAATAAGGCAAGGATATATATTTCTTAGAAAACCCCTATATGAATAGCATACACGTCGACTTTTGGTGATATTTTCATCTTTTAGCCTTTATTAAAGGTCCTTAGAGGTTATTCAGTACGTGACATTCCCGACTGTTTATACAAGAATTTTATTATTCCGTCTCATCACAATGACGCCATCTAACAGATTTATTTTTCCCTATTTTCTCTCCTCCTGTTATTTTTCTTGCACATGAATATCAAAACCAAAAGGGACTTAATGAAAAGAAGACGAAAAGTTCAGGTATTACAGTTAGGTAATTTCATAAGAATAATTAAAATTGCCATAACAGTTAGCCCTTTCATGTTATCCTTTATTTCATAAATATATTGTTCTTAAAAACGCTAAAATATTCTTAGACATATTTAAATTTGAAGAAAAAGAATCTTTTGTTTCCGATTTAAAAGCACTATAAAAAATACATTGTAAAGATTTCCAGTTGCATAAAGCATCAGCATTTCTGGGGCATCATCCGTAAAAGACCGCTTTTAACGTAAAATATTACACCGTAAGTTTTATTGTTATACTTATTTAGTTAGAGTGATTCAGTAATTTTACGGTAATTATTTCTGCAAAAAAATAGAATTTGTCAAATTTTCTTTTTCGTAGCATATTCTGGTAAAAAACTATTCGTTAAAGATTGATTGAATTGAAATACCGGCACTCAGGATCCTTGTATGGCACCCTGAGTGTCCGTATTTTTTACCGTTATTTGAGACGGAATTTTCGACAGTGTAAAGCAGGGGTGTCAAACTCAAAAGCTAACTTGGGCCAAATAAACAATGCCTTTAGGTGGGCCACAAAAAAAAATCAGTGTTCATAGAAACAAATGTTTCTATTTTGAATAGTACACTGTAAAAAACATATATAAAGTAAAATTATTGTTTGATATTTGAGATCTCTTCTCTGCTACTATCTTTCGTATTTCGGGAGAAATTTGATATGCCGAGACTACTTTCAAAGTTGACCCGACGTGAGCGTTATTAATACGGTTTCGGACAGGAGATTTATTTCCATTCATAACAGAAAATAATTGCTCGCACTGATAAGTACTTCAAGCATGGAAATAATTTCATATGCGAATTTTCGAGTATTTTCAAAACTAGCAGGTAAATATTTGTAAAATTCAGGCACACTCGCTTCAATAAATTTTGCCTTCAAATTTGAGTCTCACTGAATCTCAATCACTTCCATTTGCATATTGCGGGGTATTGAGTCTATATTTATTGAGAAAATCGAAGAAAACAAACGAAATTTGTCTTTCAAAGAATTAAAATCTTTAAATCTTGTTTCAAATTCTGTTCTAATATTTGAAATTTTTTCTGTGTATTTTTGATACGATGCAGTATCCCTGGAATGGCAGGTGCCGCAAGCCAAATAGAATTTTACATTTTCGCCCGTACAATTTAAAATGATCCGTACAGTTTATAAATAAAGTATATTATAATTTTATATGCTAGTTTCCTTTCTAATTAACATTTCTTTGTTATTTTTTCCTTTGCGTCGGATATATTGATTGGGCCGCAAAAATGTTAATATCGGGCCACATGCGGTCCGCGGACAGCAAGTTTGGCACCCCTGGTGTACAGTATCATAAGCTGATCTCATGATAGGTTCTTATTGAAATTGAGTAATACATAAAAGGTTGCTTTCAATGCTTATTCACTAATTTTCTGCTCAAATAAGAATATTGTTAAAAGGAGTTTTAAGAAGATCTTTCGCCAAAAAAAATAAAAAATATAATGAAAGAAAGATAAGAGAATTTTCAAGAGTTCCATACGGGGACAAATATTTTAAAGAATTAAAAATGATTGAGCTTTTTTTTTTAAAAATAAAGTAGCCTACTACTAAAGTAGTACTATATTTTATGCCTAGATTACATTATGTAAAACCATTAAACCATTGTGCAGAATTTCAGATTGCAGATTTTCAAGAAACTAAATAATAAGTGTTTTATCGCAAAAAATACAAAAACATTTTTACGAAATCAAATTTAAGAAAATCAGTCAAAGTTCTATCTTCAAAAATACATCTCCTATATAACGCCTATGTACATTATTTCTTTTTAAGCTTAGATGGGTTCTTTTTTTTATAGAGAAATAAGAACAAAAGTCTTTTTCTCTGCAATTATATCTCAACTTTTTCTGGCACGTTTCGGCAAAAAAGGTCACTTTTCTCCATTGTTCTTTTCTTAAAAAACCTAATAATGCATCTGGAAATACGAGAAGTACTTTCTAAGGATAAGTTCTAACCCGCTTCTCAAGCCCCCGGGGGTCTTTTAAACCTTTATTTGAGAGGTCGAGTGGCATACCTTTATATATTTAAGCCTTCTTTTTTTTCAAAGAACATTTTCACTAATTTCTAGGAGCTTCTTTATAAGTCCCATTTGGAGAATAGGGAATAAAAAATAAATTTTCTCTTTTATTCGTATTCCCATTACATTCAAGTCAGAGCAGAGAGTACAATACACTCTTCTTTAAGATCAAGAAGTCAGGGGACCGAGAGAATTCACGGGAGAAACTTTAGAGCTAATGTAACATGGAAATAAAAGTTGGATATCCTGAACAAATAATGGAAAGTCATTGTAAAAATATTATACGGTGATTTATCACTATACATATGGATGAATTTGCTGCATATGATGACCTACGCAAATAAACCAAAGACGTAATATAACTTGATGAAAAACTACATTCGCTTTAAAAATATAAAAATCTGAAATAATAGTCAACAAGTTTCAAGCGCTCAAAAATGGATGCCTATTTTCAAGACTTGCCTGACGGGAATGAGTATATATATATATATATATATATATATATATATGTATATATA
>NC_092204.1:92202160-92216796 GCF_043381705.1 Parasteatoda tepidariorum | reverse complement strand
TTACAATTATCCGATATATATATATATAGTTAGATGAACAATTTACGGCCAAATTCATATACATAATATGTCAACATAACGTGGATGAAAAACCTTATAAATCAACGTTGAAATCATGTTGATCAATCATGTTGAAAGCAACGATATTTTTACAAGAATTAAATTATTTTTTGGCGAAAATAAGAAAGGAAAGATTGATGGTAGAGAATCACATAAAGCAGTGCTACTTTGAAATCGATAGCAAGGAATAAATCAAAATATTGTTTTTATGAAATTTGAGTAGTTATTTGTGTTGTAAATATAGGCTTTAAATGCTATTCATGAGGAAAGAATTAGAAATAAATGTTAATTTTAAAAATTCGCAGTACTACGACTAATTTTAAGATATAAAATACATCAACGTATACTGCTGTAATTTGGGCGATACATAATGTTACATTATTATTAACATTTGCCCTTATCATTATCATTGTTTATTTGTAATTATTATTATTATTATTATGACTGTTATTATTATCTTATTGTAATTGGGACTATTATTTTTTTGTTGCCGCTATGTAGCCAGTAGGTATGTCTAATATTTTAATGTGAAATTGCAAATCATGTAACCCAGATAGAATATTATATTTTATTTATTAGATATGTAAATAGAACACTTATTTTAGAATATTTATTATTATGCTTTGAATAATTAAAATTATGTATTGTGCGGTCAACGTTTAACATATGTTTTATTACCCTTAAAATAATTGTCAAATTAAATAATTCCTAAAATTTAAAACTTTTATGCATACAATAGCTTCCATTTTTAAAAATATGTAATATAGGCTATTTAAAACTGCACTTCAAAAAGTTTTACTTTTAAAAACCTGCATTATGTAGTTCACTTCCCATATATTTTTTCCCTTCAAAATATGTGTAGTTTTAAATAAATTTTAAATTATTAATTCCATTGTTGCTTTGGCAATAATATCACAATTGCTTTATCAGCAATATTACTGGTGATACTCTTAAAAATGTTTTACTAATTGAACATTTGCTACGGAATATTCATCTTTATACTTCGAATAATGTTATTATTAAATATTTTGAAATAATTTACTATTCACGTATGTTTTTAATATCAAAATATCTGTTGCTTTAAATAAATAATAAAATATAAAATTATCATTTGAGATAACAGTAATACCACAACTGTTTACAAAAGTAACAAAACTACTTTCTGCTAGTATAGTCTCTAACTAGCATAGTCTCAAAAGTGATATGTAGCTTGAAATGTGTACAAGAGATGCTCGCTGGTTGTCAGTAGGACTCGAACTAAGGACCTCCGGGTTTGAAGAAGGATGCTCTAACAAATGTAGTTGTATACTCCAGTGCAGGGAGAGTTAGGAAGTTTTATGTAGTGGCTACCACAATAACACATCATTCATGACATATGGTGCAAAGAGTTACAATTTGGATAATATGGTCTCGATATCTTTGTAAAGAGATAGGTAATTTTAATTTCCCTTTTTGCTTATATCTCAAATCTTTCAAGCGAATGGATCATATGCTATTATGCGTCATTATGCGGTGACCGATATATAGAGCTTCCTTACTCTCTTTGGACTGGGATGCACAATTATGTTGTTTCGAGAATTCAACTATGATGGTTAGAGTATTCTACTATGAATCAGGAGATCCTTGGATCAAATCTTACTGCCAGCCAACAAACATCTCTTTCACGCATATCTCCCCCCACATTACTTCTGAGACTATGCATTTTGCTCGAAAATGAGCATATGCTTTTTCAATTTTGAATGCATGGGGTTTTCGAATTTGACTTTTGTTTGTTTCGGAGCTATTTTCACACTTGTTTGTACAATTTTGAGAAATCATCCATTCCAGTGAAGAATTTTTTTTTTTTTAATAAAATACCAAATTAAATTCACATTTGGAGCTGCAAGAATATCGCAGTTGCTATATCTGCAATGAATAACAAAGATACTTCCTCCAAAAAATTCACTAAAAATATAGTTATTGAAAGATATTTATTATAAATTACTTATTAAAATATATTTAAATATGTTTATTATAAAATATTTATTAAAATAATTTTTCTTATTAAATTTGGAAAAACCTTTCTTAAAAATTCTGCTTTGTGTCGCCTACTTATCGCATATGTTTTTACATTCGAAATATTTATTGTTTTAAATAAATACCGAAATATTAAATTCACTTTTAAGATAGCAAGAATACCGTAACTACTGTATATCCGCAAGAATAACAAAACAACTTCCTTCTTAAAGTTTCAAAGCAGCATTGGAGTTTGCGTCAAAGATATCCCTTTTTCCTTTCGATTTTATATTCAATAGGGGTAGAAAATACTTTTGTTTCAAGATGCCCTTTTATTCATGTTGATAAAAGAGTTCTAACAGGAGAAAATCCGATTTCAGCGGTTTCTGATTTTTTTTTCTTCTTTATTTCCAAGAAATCTCATTCTCCTTTTGGAGGGCCAATACATTATAGTCGTTGCTTGCTAAGGTAATAACTTTCCATGATTTATGTTAAAGTTGTGCAACGTTAGAGGGAATTTATTTATTTTTTTCTCTTTTACTCTAAATAATCCTTTTATGCATTCCTATTTCTGGGCTGGTATGCCTATTTCAACTTTTCAAGAAAATTTTCGGTTTTGTAAGATTGAAAGCTCTGAGAATACCAATCGCATTTTCAATTTCTTATTTATTGTGCTTCCGGGCATTCATAAATACAGTTATTGCTTCAAAAAGAGGAATTCTCTGCCATATGCTTTTCGAGAAATAAGGGGTAAAATAAACTGCGTCACTTTTCTGTGACGTCGGAAAATATAATAAGGGTATTCGCTTTCAGGTGAATTCAAAAATTTATTTTAATATGTTTTTGAGACAACCAATTTAAAAAAAAAAGAAATATTGGCTGACATCATATTTGTGAAGCAACAGTAAGCTTTTAAATTTATTTTTGCGTTATTTGTTTAGGAAATTAAAAGCTGCTAAGTGCAATGTGAAAAAAAATACTACGCGGATTATATTTGATTTATTTTTCGGTAGAGTGTTTCTTGGCTATAAGTCCAGGATTTATATGTCATATGTAAGTACTGTTTAACGCATCGTATCTGACATTAAATAATGCTCAGATAGAATCCAGTAATAAATAATTATTCCAGTGATGAGTGCTTTTTCCTAAAGTGCTGTTTGGCAATAGACCCATGACTCGTATGCCATATTTAAGCACTGTTTTAATATACTATATGGTATAAACTAGCACTCAGATTAAATTTAGTAATAAATAACTATCCCTGTGATGTGCGCCTCTTAAGCTTCATTTATAAAACACTATTCTACATAAATTTTATAATAAAAATCATAAAACATTACTCTAATAATGATTTGATCTGTTACAATAATTCTATGGTGTCTTGGTGACAGAGACACTAACTCATAAGCATACTTTCCTTTCTTTTAACAGAATAAAGCAATGAGCAAAATTTTCTGGGGAAGTTTAGTTGAAATGATTAAAAAAAATGATTAAATCGATCAAGAGTTTTAGCTACCTTAGACCAATTAATAAATAGATCATCTTCTCGAAAGCGTTTTAGGCTAAATTTTTTATTCCTCTCAAACGATGGATATTTTGCACATGAGAAAGGTTTGTTTCAAAACTTTTCCTAGTCCAAAACTTTTACATCTAGATCGTAATTCTAAATCTTTTGCAATTTTGCAAAGATAGGATACATAAAAATAAATTTACTTTCAGAAAGAACATTTTAAGAGAATCTGACTCACTCTCAAAAATGCTGTAAAATTTTTCTAGCTTAAATAAAAATTCTGTCTACCAAAGAGAATATTTTATTTCCATTCTCATATTGGTATGAGCAACAAACACTAAAATATACATCAATCACCGCAGAGAATTTTTAATCAATTGAGTGGCTTTAAAAAAGTGTTAAATTAAAACATAGTTCAACAATTTTGAACAATAGTATCATGCAATTAAGTTAGATTGCTGTGGTTGAGTGGCGTATAGAGATAAGTTATCCTTTCTAGAAGACTATTTAAAAATTTATTCGCTTCTTCATTCAAAAAGAAAATATTTTTTAAAGTTGTACAGGAATAAGTGAAAAAACCTGTCTGGCAGTAGAAATGTTTTATCCCGATCCCCTCGTTGGTGTAGGCTAGAAGAAATTATTGAGTCTTCACTGAGTTTGATCGATCATTACTTCTATTTTATGATAGGGGAAGTTCGAAAAGTCTAGTAAATTCTCAGAAATGTCAGTTTAATGTTAAAAAACAATACTGATACCAAGAACAGCAACATTGTGTAAAGTTTTTGAAGCCCTAAGAAAAAGTTAAATAGAAACAGAACTGAACCATAATATCAGCTCAAGAATCACGATACTGGGCTCATCTTGCCACCATATTAAACGGTTGCAACAAATTTACAGCTTTTAGTTAGTGTGTGCAAGCGCTATTTCAATTTCTTTTTCATTTTTATCTAATTTAAAATTAGTTTAGCCATATTGCTAAAAATAAGAGGAAATGAGTCTGAAGGAAAAGAAGTGAAAATATCTTTTTATCAGAAGCCATAGAGTTGAATAAACTGTCTTCATTTACACATGACGTCAGAAAATAAAAATCGAGTTTTCTTTACATTACGAACGATATTAAATTAAGACTTTAGATTTTAATATTCTGCGGAACTATTTTAAAATATAGAACGTATAATATGATCGCAAGCGCGATTTCAATCTCCTTTTTTACTTTTATATAATATAATATTAGTTTTGCTGTATTTCTAGAAAAGAAAAGGAAATGAGTCTGAAGGAGAAGAAGCGAAAAGATCTTTTTAACCGAAAACATAGAGTAGAATAAACTGCCTTCATACAGGACGTCAGTAAATAAAAATCGAGTTTTCTTTACATTACGAACGATATTAAATTAAGTCTTCAGATTTTAATAAATCGCGGAACTATTTAAAAAAATAGAACGTAGAATATGTAACATTTTCTGTTACTATATACCAAATAGGTCTATCTTACTATACAGGTTACAATTATCCGATAGGTCTTTACTGGATTGTTCTTTACATTGCAATATTTTGATATGTTTAAAACGACTAATCTAAGTCACACTTTTTTAATTGCTTATAAAATCTCAATAGTTTAGTTCAGATAATTCACTAAAAAACGTTTACAAATATATAAAACCGAATAATCCATTATGAAACTAAAAGTAATTATTATGAATATTAAATGCTCATTATGATAGGTTTATTAAGTTGACAAAGATTGAACTTCATATTGTAGAATAATTGTTAAAAACGCACTTTGTTTCTTAAAATATTCAATTAGATTTAAATTATGAAAAATACGCATCGACAAAGTAAGTAAACTTGAAAATATTCAAACGAAGCTAAGAAATATTTAAAAAAAAGTTATAGCATATGACAATGGAAGAAATTTGGAATAGTTGTATTGAATGTAGATAGAAGCGTTTTTCAAATCTATCACATTTTTAAATATCTCTCCGCAGAAACTCTTAGAAATTAGAAAGATATAAGTTTTTTTAAAAACTAATAAGTCAATTCTGATTTAGATTTTAATATTTTCAATCGTTCCAAAGCATATAAATTTCATCTTTTAATTTTCTTTTCCTAATTTCTCTTTTTTTCTAAAGCGTTTATGATCATTATATTGAGAATAGTATATAACTGACTTTCATTTTATTTTATTTAATAACCGTCGTTGAACAGCCGACCCAAATTTAGGTTTACGACTACTAATGTTCAACTCCGTTGCCTTGTAATTTTGATCCAATACAGAAAACAAGGAAACTCCAAGATCAGTACTCCCGGAGAAGATATATATAACTGTATTATGATATACTATCATTATTATTTTCTAATACATACTTAAATTTAAAATTATAAAGAAAAAAACTTCATCATATTAAAATTAAATGCCCGATAATGGAATGGAACTGATAAAGAATTTTTATGCAAAAAACGTTTTAATTCTTGTTACCAGCCGACCTATTTTTTCGTTCAATTTTGCATTTTTCATCGTATATTTTATTTAATTAATGATAATAATTTCCTTTGCTTTCTAACAAATATATGTCACTATTACATTTTCGTTTAAAATATTATTGTTCTAAGACAAGCAACTAAATTAAAAAATGAATTAAAATGTTTCCTGTTAATTTCTAAGATTTTTAAGAATTCTTGAAGATTTTAAAAATTATTTATAAAATAAAAAGGAAACTTTTGTGTATTATTGATAGGTTTTATAAATAAAAATTTTTTACAGCAATAAATATATATTCAAAAGGAAGTCAAACGTCTTAAATTCAATTAACCTGAAAATAGTAAGACATTAAAAAAAATTTTTAAGTAAAATTTTTAGCAGCTGTAAACCATTAATTACAAAATGAATAAAATAGCTTCCTTTTCCATGGAATCTTAAAATTATTTTTAATACGTTAAATCTTTAACATTTGCAGCCTAAAAAAATATATATTTATTACGCATTAAAAATGATTTCATTTAGTACATAAAGTACTGAAAAACAATCTTTAGTAACAGATTTTTGTGTTTAAATTGCTAGCATGGTGTAGGCCTTTTACAACTGGAGGTGTCCTCCATTTATGAAATTGATGACTAATTTGATTTGATGAGCAGGATAACATTAGTTATTATATTACGTGATACGCACTGCAATTCTTAGTCAGCACTTAAAATATAATTTAATAATATAATAATAAGATTACTAGCTATTAACAAATTGAAAACATATATTTTTATTATTATTTAAAGACAATTCTAATGCGAACTCAAAACATATATGTCATTCATAAAAATTTTTATTGAATAATCTGAAAAAAGTAAAAACAATAACAATGATGATAGACAGATAAATAAATAGTTTTTAAGATGATATTAAAGCATCTTGAGTTGTATGAGTAAAATACGTTCTAACAATGAAGTAATTATTATCTACTTTGTGTTTCCATTTTACTTTATTTGTTAATAGTTGTACAAAAAATTGAAATAACTAACCTAATTCTAAACATAAATTATTTAGTGTAATAGAAGACTTATTCCCTTAAAAGCATAAAACATTTCTCCTTATTTATAAGAGCTTTATTTTGTTTTCTAGGATAAGAGTCTCCAGATCACGTAAGGAAGCAATTGTTTTCAGGTGCTAACAGTTAACTTGATTTGCTCAAAGAAGCTTTAGCGGGTTTCCTAATGAGAATGTTTATGGAGGGTTTGTTAAAAAGAGAAACAAGAAGGATAAGAGCTTGTAGAAACTTCTAGAATTACTCTAGATAGCATAGCAAAAAAGAGCAATCTAGTTTATCTGGTGTCTTATACAAATTAATTTTACTTTCTTATCAGAAGTTCAGAATTAAATCTTAATTTTTGCATACGAATGAGGCATAGATTTTAATTTACTTTATGTATGTTTATGGAAGTAACGTTAAATTTATTAAAAAAATTAATTCTACTTATTAATAGCGTGTAGAAAAATTCCTAATAAAAAAATAAAATTAAAATTATGTAGTAAGGATCAATTAATACATAAAATATATCAGTCAGCTGAAAACGAAGAATTTGTGGAGTTTAACTTTCAACGTACTCCATTATCTATTAAATAGTGAGGTTTTGCAAAAATTAACGGTTTCCCTTAACTCTTTACGCCAACACTAGTTTTGATTCACAGCTATTGCGAGAAAGTTTTCCTCCAAATGGCTGTATCAGTAAGGAGTCGAAAATAAAGATAAGCGTTACGGGTAAAATAAAACGTACGCTTTGCAAACTCTCTAATAATGTTTAGAGGAACTAGATTATCCATCTAATCGCATTATTATTAATTTAAATCAGCAATATTTTCTATGAATATAACCAAATATTTATAATATTTATTGTAATTATTTGCAGAGTAATAGTTTAACGAATAGAAATTATTATGAATCTCATACTGATACGGTATTTGTTTTCCTAATTAGGTTCTCAGGTTCTGCTTAAAATGTTATAAAAATAATCATTCCTCTATTTTCTGAACATTTACAACAAAAAACACAAACAAAACAAAATTCGAACTTATACTTTTAAAAAAAAGAGATAAATGTAAGGCGAATTAAATTTACTCTTAATTCTGGTTTAGATTAGTTTTAAATTTATATGGAAAAAATACGAAATACTACTGTCATAACTATCAAATACCACAGGTTTTGCGCAAGGGATATTTAGCAAAATTATAGATCGTGACCCAGACGTGGATCACAGTGGATACTAGGTGAATTGCACTGTGTAAAATTCGGAATCAAATTACGGTAAAAAGTACCGTTTTACCATAAAATACTTTTTTACCGAAACGTGGTAAGAGTCAAAAATCTGATATACCGTAGTTTTTACAGCAATAATTACAGTAAAATCACTGAATCACTATAATTAAATCAATATTACTGTATAAATTACGATATTACATTTTTTGGTATAAATGGATTTCACGCACACAAAGAGATGGTTTTTATATCATAATTTGATCCAGAATTTTTAATAGTAGAGAGATTACCAACGCTTCGGAAAAAATATAAAGTATATACATTCCTTTTTTCATATATTTTGAATGATTTCCATGATATACATAAAAAGCATAAAATGAAAAAGAATGGATTTTTTTATGAATCTTATTGTTAAGTTTATGTGTACGTTAATATTTTATGGTTTATGAGGACTATCAGTATTAAGTTTATGAATCATATGATTAATTAATTTATGCTTTATAAATAAAATAATTTCTTATATTATGTTTCAATAAAGAAGAGCCGAACCTAAACAATTTAAGCTGCATTATTAAAAATAATATAAATATAAAATAGATCTCAAGCAGTTTTAAAGCATCGACCTATATCGTTTGCTGTCCAACAATGTTTCTATTTTAAAAGCTATGTTTCTTCACATTTGCATAAAAATTAACATTTAATAAGGAATTTATTAGAAAAATAGATCTTTATGTCACCAAGTATCAAGCTGCATATTGTGGGTTTAAACTGATACAGTTACAAAACAGCGCTATTCTCTTACTACACAATAATATATATTATTTTATGATCTCATTTTATAGTTTTATCGGCTTTATCTTCTTCAGAATTGAGTCGATTGTGGAAAAATTTGTTTTTTTCACGTTCTAGACAGAAAAAGATTTTCCTCCGTCCTCACAGAATCAACTCTTTTTCTGTAATAAGACTTATAAAATTGTTCCAAATTTTACTTCATGCAGAGCATAATGTATAGAATATTTCAAAGGATGCCATTATTTTAAATACCAAAGTTTTTCTTAAAACACTTTTGAGTAAATAACTAATCGCTAGTTTAAAGAAAGATTAGCTAAAAATATGATAATTAGCTGAAAATATGATAATAAATAAATTTCATAAATTTTGTTTGTATATAAAAAGGCATAACAAAGTACTTGTCATAAGTAAAATATATATTTGATTAGAGAATAGATTGTTACGAAGTTTTTTGTTTTATAAAGAAACTCTTTAAAAGTTTTAATAAAGTTAGAATATTAGAGAACTTGATAAATATTATTATGACATATGATAAAAGGCATATGACATATGATTAAAAGGATTTAAATTTCAAAGAAACTACTTGAAAGAATTAAAAATGCATGAGAAATCAATAAATTAATATAATTTACAAAAATAAACTTTTTTTAGTCAATACTATTAGCTTTATAATCTTATATATTAATATTGTATTTATTATACGTTTTCTTTATCAAAAACAGCGATCTCAACTTCATGAAATACAATTGGTTAAATGGTCTCAAATTTTTTTGAGAATTCCAAAGCGCTATTTTCTTTACTCTTAACCGATAGTTACTACGATGCTTTCAAATGATTATTTAAAAAAGAATTCTCAAACTATTAATCATAAATCTACTGGATAAGATGTAATAAAACATTTAAAAAAGAAAATAACTTTCGAAGAGTTCTTAAAAAGAAATTAAATATATACTTCTCTTATTTTTTATATAATCTTTTAAGATTTAGAATAAATAAATTTGAATTATTTTTAACACTTTTTTTTTGTAGATTTTGGTTAAATGGTCTCACTTTTTTTAAGAGTTCCAAAAAGTAATTTTCTTAACTCTTAACCGATGGTTACTACGATGCCTTCGAATGATTATTTAATAAAGAACTCTCAAACTATTAATCATAAATCTACTGGATAAGAAGTAATAAAACAATTAAAAAGGAAAATAGCTTCCGAAGAGTTCTTTAAAAGAAATTAAATATTCACTTCTCCCCTTTCTTATGTAAGCATTTAAGATTTAGAATAAATAAATGAAAATTTTGTAAAATTTTTTTTGTAAATGAATTAGTTGGGTATCAAATTTATCTCTGGATTTTATGAGCTAAGTATGTTTTTAAAATATGTATCCCTTCAGGAACAATATAGTTTTTTGTAATGTTATTGATGTAATGTAAAAATCAATTAAACATTTAATGGGCAAATGTGTAGAAACTAAAAAAACTTAGCGTCTTAAAACTTATGTCTTACTAAGTAATGTAAGTCTAAGTTGGATGGCGATAGAGGAGAGATGGCCAGTTTAATTATTCTCGATATTTCTTTTTTATTTATTAGAGGATATTCAGTTTTGCAGAAAGTAGTTTAACTTGTTTTTCAATATGGACAAAGAATTGCTTTTTGTGACAATAAAAAAGGATGAAAAATTTTCATGTTTATTTTATTTTGGGGTCAAATACCTTTTATAAATTAAGAATTCAGTCGTTTTTCAATGCTTATGTTATCTATTTTTCAATTGTACATATGTAGTCCAATCTTTGTTTCAGAGTAAAAAATAGATTACATAAATATCATTGTGAAGTAACACTAAAACTTCAGTGACTATCTCATCAACTTTAGGAGAGATGTTCACTTTTTATTAATACGTATTGACAAATCAGAAATCATAGAGTACTTAAGAAACTAAAAATAGATCGCAAAAGTGAGAAAATAAAGTATTTTTTGTAAATTAGTAAGTATTAGCAAATAAATACCAGTCAAATCAAATAAATATACGGCTGATTGTTTAAAATGGGTTATTTTGCATATTCTAACTTTCCATTTTCTTAGATAGTGATCTGATTTCTATATTAAGGAGAGATGGTAACTTCATATTTTAATTTGAAATTATATTTTTTTTTAATATTTTGTTCTCAATATTCCCTTCTTTTTTTGCACAGAATATGCTGAGAACATGTAGGAGAATTTAAAATATGCATAAGCATTGTTTGTTTCTCTATTCTTGGTACTTTTAATTCAATTAAAAAAATTATGGGTATCTATCCTAATGTTACTCTATATTTTTAACTTAGCTAAATATCTTAAGTTGTAAGTCAATTAAGAGAAGCATTTAAAAAGTATTTTCATAAACGGTACTCAAATTTTTTTTCGTTTTTCTTGTCCCTGTTATTAGATTTTAAAGAAATAAGGTGGTGTCAAATTTTAATGCAGAAAATGGGACAATTTTTCTTCACAAACGAGGTTAAGAGCAGAAAATTTTACAGTTATGCAATAATGAGATCAAATTCTAAATTTAGACTCTAAAATATTTATTCTAGATAAAATAAAATGAGTTAATTAAATTATTTCCTAAGCATTTATTAAAAATTTTATCCTTATTGTACAAATTTCTGAAGCAAATATTTTACACAAAAAAATTTATTGATATAATGATATAAAATTATGCAAAAACAGTATCCTTTATTCTTAAATTAAACTTTTTTTAAACATTTCATTTAACATAAACGAACCAACAGATTATTTATTATCCATCTAAAAAAATCAATATTCAATAAAATTTCAGATTTGTTTAAAATTTAATTTTACACAAATCTGAAAAATATCGGAAAATATTCAAATTAGCAATTAGTTTCATATCTTAAATAGTCCTTTAATATTTCCTTTTTACATTTACTTAAAATAATCATTACGGAAGAGCAAAAGAAAGAAACATTAAGCATAGTTGAAATTTTCAAGCAGCGTAATTAGCCTAATGAGTTTTCAGATTATTAATTATTTTGCAAAACGCATTAAAAGATAATTTAAGTTTTGTTGCACAGAAATATAAAGAAAAACTTTCAGCTATTTGAACAGCTTCCAATTTTCTTAGCTCTTAGCCTTAGTAGTCTTTAAAATACTGAAATTTATAACTATAAGATTATTTTACGGTTTAAATTATTTTAAAATTTGGTCTAATAATCTGGAAAGCTCATAAATGTTTTATATTAAAAATATTAAGTTTAAACCTTTCTTACATTTAATTTCAAATTTTTCGGAAATATGTTTAAATTTTTACAATAGGTAATTCAAACATCTGCTGCATTTGTGAAATGATTTGTATTGTAATGAATGACTGAGATATTAATAAAACAAAATTATTAAAACATTATAATATATAATTTTTATAATGCTATTTCTATAAATAATTAAAAGCTAAATACAAGTCTAATCTAAAAATAAGGAAAACATTAAATTTTTAAAGCAATTTTATTTTAAGCGAAACCATAATAACGTTGATAATGCTAATAGCAATTAATGATCTTAACTCATAACAATTATATTCAATTCATGTGTCTCCTGGATTGAAAAACATGCTATTTTCTTGAAGTTTTAAAAACTTTAAATAGAAAGAGGGTTTAAAATTAAAAATGCTTTCAAAAATTGAAAAATAATTAATTTAACTCGAAGAATATAACGCTTCAATTTCTTTTAAAATTTGATATTGCTCTTCTTTTTTAAAAATGACTTAGTTAAATAACATTGATATTTTAATCTAATTTAATTGACTTCAACGTTTCTATTTAAATAAGCAAAATAAAAAAATCTCATAGGTTTAAAATGTTTTAAATATCTAATTAGCTCATTATTTATCAAACATTAGAGTTGATAAATTGAATTCCTTTGTATAAAATAATCACGGTGACGCTTTAAATAAAATAAATTATGTTCTTTAAATTCAAAATCTGTTTTATCCCTATTTAATTAAAACAGATTGTTCCCAACAAAAATTTAATGGCTATAAAATACATTCAAATTAGGATTTTTTTACTAATTCAATTAAATAAATTAAAAGTTCCATTAATATAAATTGAAAATACGAGTAATGCTTACCTGCTTTTGCATTTGCTGTACAACAATTCCAACCACTCCAAAATATAAATAAAATAAAAAACATTCCAGTGAGCATTATGTTAGAGAACACCAAATATTTCCATTAAATTATTATTAAAAAGTCATAATTAATTCGTTGCTCAAAATTCATAAATTTGCCTTCATGTATGCGTAGAAAATTTCGCAGAAAGAAGTCGAAATTTTGTTTCAGTTTCTATGTAATTCGTATACTTTGTAATCAATATAAATGTAACTGATAATTTTATCCCATAGAAAAAATAAGAGTTTTATACAATAGTAAAAAATAATGATCAATGGTGATAAAAAGTTAAAAGATAAAAATCTATCATCGGGCTTAAAACGGAGAACCACAAGTTTCGCAATGTCAGAAGATGAGCACTGAATGGAAAGGATCTGTAGGTTGCTCGAATATCCAATATCATCCAACAGACGCCAATTTCCCGCAAAAATATCGCCAAGGATGAAACATTTCAGCCGATTTCGGCTCACTGATTGCATATCTCATTGCAATTCTCAAAGAGAAAGGGATTTAATTTGCCATACATTTGTAAACAGCTCAAGATATTTTGAATAATGTGTAACCTCATAGTAATCCTAAAATATGTATTTAAGAATAACCCATACTGCAGAGATTTCACCATAGAAGACATTTATTCATTTTAAATAAAAGCAGCTGTACTTTCCTAGAAAACACAGATTTCTCTCACAAATAAAATGCTTCGGCATAAATTCTAACCTGAAATGCATTAAATACATTATTTACATCAGAAATTTTATTTCTTCATCGAATACATCACATATTTAAAAAAAAATCAAAATTTATAACATTTTGCAAACATTCTCTTAGCTGTAAGTATTAACATTTAGCATATTTAATCAAAAATAAAAGAAGAAAATTGTTTTGATATACTTTGCATTTTCTTTTATTTCAATGATGTAATAGCTATTGTTACACGAAGAAATAAATTAAATAATTAATGCCAAGACATTTCTGTTTTAATATAAGAGCCTTATAAAATTAATCACATAATTTTATATATAAACCGAGATTCATTGTTTTGATTTTATGTGTATTTTTGAAGTAAAAATAAGATAAACAACTGAATGTGAACTTCATAAAAACAACTGTGATGTTTTACAATGATTTCTTAACATCATTGTATGAAATCCAGCAATTTATAAAATACTTCATTTTAAAATCAACCATCCAAAGTTTTACGCCCTACACTTCTGTCTTTATTTTTTAGTCACAATATTGTTTAATAAAAAAGAAATGTAAGGTGAATGAAGTGTAAGAAATATATATATATATATATATATATATATACATATTTAAAGTCAAGACATAATTCAACTGAATCGGTAAGCTATTATCTGATTCAGTTGAATTATGTCTTGACATA
>NC_092204.1:92194566-92201020 GCF_043381705.1 Parasteatoda tepidariorum | reverse complement strand
CCTTTCCACATATATATATATCATGTTTGAAATAATAAAATAATTAAAAATAAATATTTAAATATCAGCAGCACATGTTTCATAAGAATATTCATAGGGAGATATAGTCATTGACGCTATACTTTTAAATGAAAAAGATTCAGGCAATGAAAATAACTATTTGGACAAAGAGTTTTTCTTTTTAATGAGAATGCTTTTAAGTTTAAAAAGCTTGTAACATTTTTTTACCTCGATCAATAAGACTACACTCTCATTCTTTAATAATAAGTTTTAATCAATATGCACTTAGTCAATTAGTGACTTTGAAATTCGCTCCTTGAATTCTTCTGCGAGCGGATAACGATTTTCAATCTGCTTTTCCCTGGACATACTTATTGTCTATTAGTCAATTTCTAAAGTGACGCGTGATATTAGGTATCCTGGTAGTAGAATATTGCTTACTCAACAAATTACTAACGTAAACACACGATACAGACGAAAATTAGGAAGAAAAAATAGAGCAGAAAATTTCAGATAAATTACAACTAAAATACTTTTTATCCAAGAGGGTAAAGGAAATAAGCTTGAACTACATAATCAAACAATGAAAGGGGAATAAAAATTAGGCAAAAAGTGAAAAATGAAGTGAATAACAAGTATAATCAGGTGACTCTCAGTTGTTGCAGCATTTTGAAGTTGAAAGAAAATATAATACCAGACATTTGAAATTAATAGGATGCTAGAAAGTTCATTAACTAAATTTTTAGACATTTGTTTTTAAAATATGAAATGATTCCAAGAAATCCTGGTCTTTGATTGAGAAGTAAATAATAGATTTAGCAGAAGAGAAACTCAAACATATAATGCTATGAAGAGTAATGGAAAATCACTCATTATCCAGATTTAAAAATGCTCTTCGAAATCTTTTCTCGTTTGTCCAATATACGCAAGATCACATTTACGAAAAATCTCGAAACTACCCTCACTACCAATTTGGCAAATATGTCATTCATGAATATTTTACAAACATTTTCTTTGAAAGCTTATCAAAAACAAAAGTAAATAGTCTATGTAAGTTTTAGAAACATTTATGAAAGACGCATGCATTTTTTTTCATTGAATAGTAAAAACCGCAGCTATTTTCTATTGAATCGAAACAGTTTTACGTTTCACTTAAAATGAAAATGCGTTCAGAAATAAAATGAATGGACGTTGATTGAAATCTTTCCAAGTTGGTAAAGCTGCGCCATTCGTAAATCATTTCTCGTACAAAACAAAGGTTAATATTCCGAAACAACATTACATTGTGACATGGTTTATGGATATTACATTTGGAGCTACAGACAATAGAACACAACACAAAGAAAAAGGATAAAAATGGAGCATTTTTCCTGTGGTGAATTTTTCTATGGAAGTGGAAAAAAAAACTAGCAGTTTTCAGAACAGCTTGTAATATTATTGAAGGAAAAGCGAGAGAAGGAAGAAAAGTTTCCATAGGAACGTTTTTCATTTTAATTTGTACGCTTCAAGATGGAAGATATACTTTCTTTTATTGCTAAATTTCTTTGAAACCTTATGTGGGAGAAGCCATTCATCAATTAAATGAATCGATGCAGTTCTGATATTTTAAAATAAAAATCTCTTTTGTTCAAGATCTATGTGTATATTTATCGCCATTAATTTTATTGATTTAAATAATAGTTATTTTAGTTCTCTAATTATTTATAATAAACTTATTGAATCTACTTAAATATCTGTTGGGAACTTTCATCGTTTTTTTTTTCACTTTTAAGTATTACTCAATATAGATGTGAAAGTATTACTCAATATAGATATATTACTTTTTTAATAATTGAAATGCTAAATTCTTTAAACATTATTTGAGAGAGATCAATATTAAATTAAATGAATTTGATATAATTCTGATATTGTGATGTAAATGTTGGTTTTGTTCTCATTAATGTTACTGATTTATGCAAATACTTCAATATATTATTATAAAAAGATTTATTGAACCTATTGATGTATATATTCATTGGGAACGTTTCACATTTTAAAAGTTATTCATTTTTCACTTTTTTACGTTTTTCATTTTCAAATTTTTATTGCTGTGTATGGTGATTTTTTTTAAACTTAATGTTTGGAACGCTATTAATCAATTAAATAAAATGATAGATTATTGATATAGCAAAATAAAAGTCTGTTCTGAGATCTAGATGTATATTTATATCCATTAATTTCAATGATTAAGAAAGATAAGATTATCTTGTTAATAATATTAATTAACTAATTATTAATGAAGAATCTTTTGAGTATATTTTTGTATACACTATTGGGAAAGTGTTTCATTTTTATTTTGCTAGAAATGCTTGTTTTTTTTTAAAAAAAAAGCTATGCTAGGAAAGTTATTAATTATTAAAATGATTATGTGCATTAAATGCTGTTTGCTGAAGTCTATTTTGTGGGATATCAAATTGTATGACATCTAAAAATTGGGCATTAATTTTAATTTTATTGATTTGAATATTTGTTTTTATATTTTCTAATTATTTATAAATAATTTATATAATAAATATAATACGATTTTTAATGTAATATGGAAAATACAGGGTGATTCTGGGTATCACTACCACACAGATAAAGTTCTAATGGAAGAAAGGCACATCATAAGGAGTAAGAATTTCAAGAGAACGCATGCCTGAAAATGTCAGCGTAAGCCGCTTGGGGCGCTAACCTATTTTTAGCTCTGGTTCTGAGTGCTCCTTTGAACAGGTACTTCTTCATGCAACTTATACTAATTTCACGATTATTTAATTTTTCCAATAATTATTGATGAAAATGACGTTTAAAAGGGTTCAGTATTTAATCTTAATTTAAAGATTTAAATATTAATTGAATAAAATTTCTAAATCTTTATCTTATAATAAAAATCTGACACTGCACTACTTTAAATGGTATTTTTTTAAATAATTATTAGAACACGCGAAATTAAAAAAAATAGATAAATACAAGCATCTGTCCCAGTTTCAATAATTTGTTCTAATGTAATTTTAAAACTACTATGTGTAATCATGGCAAATTTTTAGGCCAGAGGGTGCGTTTCTTGTTTTTCAATGTCGCCATCTATGGCCACGAATACAACTACAGCCACACACACGTCAAAATCCGTTTTATAGGGAGGACTCGTTCATGCTTCAATCATTCTTCCAGGTCGTAATTTTGATCTGAATTAGAGAATGATTAATCTCCAATTCAGCACCTCAGAGGTATTTGTTATGAGAACTTGAAGTACTTTGTAACCCCAGCAGATTTAACTTGCATCAAACTACATTTCATACACAGGGACTCCTCGGCCGACGGGATTCGAACTCACAATCTCGCGAACACGAGCCCAGCGTACTTTTCCGGCCCTTTATGTAGTTATTAATCTTAATGATGTAATTAATTTTGTGCAAACGAAGTTTAAAATTTTAATATTTATTGACCCAAATACTTTTATCACGTTATTTGCTAATTCAGATTGATTATTATTAATCACCTATCGATAAATAATACATTTAGGAAAAAATTAAGTTAGAAAGGTAAAACCTATATGAAAAATATATTCAATATTTGCTTAACAGGAAAAGTTTGACGAAACTGAAAATCATTTAAAAAAAAGAAGAAAAAAACTTTTTGAACAAGTAATATTTGCACGAGTAAAATGTTACAGATGCAATGTTCACCTAATAGCATTTCATTATTATTGGATATCAAGCTAAAGTTAATATTTTAATAGGTTCAAAACATAACATATAATTAGAGACTTTTTTAAACAAAGAAATTGAACACATAGTTTAAAATTTTTATTTCCAAATTAATTTTCAGAATTTATTCTCAACGAATACTTTTTGTGCAATTTCAAAACAAATATTGAATTTTGTTTTACAAAAATATTTTGTTAAATTACTTTTTTTTCTTTTTTTCTTCTTTTTTGTGACTGTGGAAATTTTTTACATCAAAAACAAATTAAACTAGAAAAGTATTACTTTAAAGACTTTAATTACTCAGGAAAACCTAACTTAATTGGCATAAATCGTAATTAATTCTAACGTAAGCAATTGTAATTTTAAACAAACCTTTAAGGCAAAGATACATTTAAACAATATTTTTAACAGAGTATCATTGAAGAAGAATTATTCTAATATTTATTTGTATTAAATATTTTCAGAACTAAAGAACTAAAATTATTCTTAAAAATCCTTTTCTGGAGTATGTATTTCAAAAATTAATATCGAGTGCTTCTCTAAACAGGTACTTTAAAAAAACATTTTCTAATTAATCGATAATGGAAACTGTCACTTTGTACCCGGACGGATATAAATACGATAATTAAATATCGCATAAAAATCGTTGTCACACAGTTAAGGTATTTCACCGCCATTAGTTTGTAGGAATAATTACTTCCAATAACAAGTTGAGAGTTTACAATTATTTTTATTTTATAGCAGAAAATTAATTGAAATTTATTGATTACCTTTCCACTGCAAACAAGATTTGAAGTAATAATTTAAAAAAATAATAAGTGCTAGAACCATTATTAGACTGATAACTGAAGAAATAAAAATAACACTTTTCTTTTGATTGAATTAATAAAATTGCTTTATTGATGTTGCTTTCCAAAGTACTCAAGTTTGAAAAGTTATTCTGGAATGTAATATCAATAAAATAATGATTTCAGTTTGAAGGGCTTCGCTTGTCTAATTAATTTTTGCTTGGTTAAAATAGTTATTTTGTTCAGTAAATCAATAAGACGCTTTAATTATTATTTACTACTTAGCTTTTCTAACCATGTTTTAACTACTGTGTGTCCAAAGCACAAGTAATGATAATGTAAAACTTAATGTGCCAAATAAAAAAGGAAATTTTATAATTTGTCTCAGAAAAATTATTATAAATTAATAGTATATAAATATTTACGTGTATTATTTTATGTTTTATAGTTAGAAAAGTAAGAAATATTGTTTTGACTTGTATTTACATGAAATAACGTGAAAATTATTCAATGTAGACTAATCAAGAATTTTATTTCCTAATAAGAGGGTGATAAAACTTGTAGGCATATCTGAAAGTATTTGATATATTACATGAATTCTAACAGTTTTTAAGAATACTGAAGTAATTGTAAAAGTAAGAATAAGCTTTGAAGCCATTATTTCACTCGTAACCATAAAAATTATATATTTTTAATTTTAGGAATAAAATTGCTTTATTGATGAGTTGATTTCAGTAAAAAAGATGTAAAATTTGTTCGATATAGCATGCTTTTCAAGTAAAAAAAAATATAGCTAAATTAATTACTTATTAAGTATAATTTAATATAACTTATTACATATTAAAATATAATTCATGATTTTAACTGAAAAAAAACTAATTAAAAAGGAAATATAAATATATTTCTCATCTCAAAATTGAAGAATGGTTCTAAAATGTATTATGTATACAGTAAAACCTGTTTTTGTTTGGTGGATAGGGACCGCATAAGAGAAATCGTACAAAAAATATTCGAAAATTTTATAAAAACTAACATATAATAAACAACTAACTTTGTACGATATACTACCTATTTTTTTTTATGCGGTGGATAGAGACCGCGTAAAAAAGTCGGACTTAGAAAATACATCAATGATTTATGAAATAGATGAGAGAATGCTTTCAATTAAATTAAATAATTAAATTAGACCTAAAGAAATTATTAAAAAATTTATTTCTTCATTGTACATATACATGGGGAAGTTTTCAAATTATACATTAAATAATTTGCTGCTACTCGCCGTAATCCAAAACGCGCATCTTCTTGTGATGATATGGTTGAAAATCGCTTTCGTCGCTTGAAGATAGGATTTGAATTGATTTGTTTTTGGTACCATAAAGTCAGTGATCAGTTTTTGTGACGACGTTCGACTGGTCAAGGAGACCACGTTATCAGAGTTCTCCCACAGCATGTATATGTACATTGATAGTAAACATTAAACTGGTGCTAACTCCGCTAAGATTCAGATACCGCATAAAAATAAATCGCACAAAAAAAGTCGCACAAAAATAAAATCGCACAAAACCAATCGCACAAAAACAAAATCGCATAAAAAGGACAGCGCAGAAACAGGTTTTACTGTACAATAAAAATTTAATTTGAATTGTTGTGTTTGATGATTTATTTTATTTTTGTTTTGTTTAGTAAGTTCAGTTATGTAGTAGTGTGATGAATTTAATTTTATTTCAAGGTAATATTATACTGGATAATTTAAAGGAGTTGGCTATAAATAATTTTAGAAAATAAATATTTATTTAAGAAGAAAATATAAAATAGAAGAGAGAAAGAAACATGAATTGCTTGTTTTGTACATAATTTTAGCCACGGATTTGCCCAAAATGGATTTGCACATGGAAAAATTATTCAAATTAACAGAGAAAATTTAGTAAATATATCCACCAA
>NC_092204.1:92162795-92194535 GCF_043381705.1 Parasteatoda tepidariorum | reverse complement strand
ATATATAGATAGATGGATAGATAGATAAATAGATAGATAATAATTTGAAAAACTTACTGCATAAAAGCTACAAAATAGCTTGTAAGTTATATGAGAATTTCATTAAAACCTAAATGCTTTATTTTATAAGTTATTTGTTTCGCTGAAAAATTAAAACGTAATCGAGTTAAAACCGGTAATAATTTGTTTATAGAGCAGCAATGTTCAAAGGTTGAAAACTTAAAAGATTTAATGACTGATTTTTCAGAATTTATTTTCAATCTTATTTTTCGGTTTTATTTTTAGATTATTTTATGGACTTCAAACATAATTTTAAATTTCGTGGTATACAATAAAAATGAAAAACAAATGATGCAAGCAATCTGGAATTCTTAGAGTGTCCCTCACAACAGTATTTTGTAGCATTTATCCGTCAAACAAAATTTATCAAAAGATAAATGGAAAAGGAATTTGATCAATGTATAAATCAATGAAAAAAGAAATTGCCTTCGCAGACCAACAAAAATATCTCAAAATAATTTGCGAATAGCAAAAAAAATCAAATTATTTAACAGTACAGTTAAATGCATTACTTATTTTTAGAGTACATGAAGTTTTCTAGATCATTGATAATAAAAATACAACAATTATTATATTAAACACACCTTCATTCTATTTTGTATGCAATTAATCCTAATTTAATTAGCCATCTGCGCTGGTGAAGATACTGGCCACTTTCTCATTTGTCGAAAATTTCAGAGTAACAATAATTTATCTCAAAATTCTAGATACCAAATACCATTTAAATATTCATTTATTTTTTGTTTATAAAAGCCTTAAAATGTCAAAACAATAAAACAAATAATCTCAAATCACCTGGAGTTAGCCTTCATAAACATCATCTTTGTTGAACATCATATCAATTAGTATTTAATTATTTTATGCATTTCCATTCATTTTTCTAGACCATTTTTTAATAAAAATATATATAACTACGTGTGTCTTCCTTATACAATGCATATAATATATTCCAATTCAAATAGGTATATATGTGGAAAGGAAATTCACAGTTACAACGAATCGTTAGAGCATAATAACCTTGACTAAGAATGCTGTTCTATTGACTCTAATGCATTAGCGTTAGTTCGGTACCGTCAGTTGATCGTACCGCAAATGATCAGCTGCACGCGAGTTACCCAGAAAATCAAGAAGAGAAAACCGATATTGGAAAAGAAATCAGAATATCATTAGGTAATTAAACTTCCGTAAACAGTGTCTGTGACAGGATATACTAAAGATAAGGAATTTTATAAAATTCCAGTGAAAATTATTAGGGAAAAAAAATAATCGCTAATATTTTGCTCAGTAATAAATAATTTTTTTTATGAAACTCGACAATTGTTTTTAAAAAAAAAAGCATTTTAATTCTGATATTAATATTTGATGTCGAGGTAATAAAAAGAATTTGTTACTACTGGAATTTACTTCTGAATTTACTGATAAGTTGAATTTACTACTCGCTTTGTAGTTATGTTTTGTATTTTATGTTTGTATTTTACTTACATTTTTTTTTCTTTCCTTTGCTTGATTTGTTTCATTTCGTATTTTTTTACATACCTAATATGTTCTATTTCAGTTTCAATTTTTTTGAGTTCTCCTCATTGATAGTTTTTACTGAGGTTACATCAATACAATATTAGAAAGCACTTTAATATTGTATTATTATAATAAAGATTAACGAAAAAAGAAGATGAAAAACCATTAAAATAAAATATTTTTTTAAGAAAAATATATAAATTAAGAAAAATATAAGTTAATAAATATTAAACAGACAAATGAATAAATTTATTAATCAAAATATAAATTAATATAAATTAAAGTAAATTTGTAAAAAAAATATTTTATTTTAATGGTTTTTCTTTTTTTTTTCATTAATGTTAATTATTTTCCATGTTTTCTCTGTAATTTAACTCATTTTACGAGTTCTAAATGAACAGTAAATAGAACTTATACTAGATACTACTGAAACTAAACTTATGCTAAGATAATAGCAAAGATTCAATCTGCAGCAAAAATGTGCAACAATAGAATTTTACCCTTCTCATATTGCGTTCGAAATAAATGGCACGAAAATGAGTGAAAATGGGTGATTGATTGAACCCCCCCCCCTCCCATAAAAATTTACTAACAATAAAAAAATTAAAACAACAAGACAATCCTTAAAAGGATATAAAAGGGATAATTAATAAAAAATAAGTAAAAAAAACGGAGAAGTGGGACTTGTTTTTGTGGTTATAATAGTTTGGATGGAAAAAGTAGTTATATCTTTTCGTTGTTAATACGCCAGTATTTTAATTATTAATCAAGTATTTTTTGTAGTTTATTTTTAATTTCTTATTAATTATTTTTTAAATTATTTTAATTATTTTATTTCTATAATATGCAAAGATGCAGATGTAAATATATATATATATATATATATATATATATATTCATCTGAGAATGCTTCTGTTGTACTTACGACTGCAAGACGAGAATTGACGGACTTTAAACGTGGAATAGCAGTTGACGTACAGGACATTCCATTTCGGAACAGTGAGGGAATTACGGAGTTAGGGATCTATAGGCTCAGGAGGTTGCCGAGAATACCTAATTTAAGGCGTAACCACCCACCATAGGCAATGTATTCACCGAGCACCTTTACTTGCTGATCAAGACCGCTGACGTGTGCGGACCACTAACGTGTGCCAGTTTTAACAAACAGTAAATATTTCGTGAAATCAATGCGGGATGACGTGAAATGAATCAGCCCGTTAGGACAGTGCTGCAAAATTTGGCTGTAATCTTATACGGCAACAGAAGACCTACTTCAGAAAAATTCTATGAATATTGACAATGTACTATGAGACAAATACGAAAAACGAGGAAAACGATTTATTTAATAAAAACAGCTATTTGAACTTTTAATTTTTTTAAATTTAAAACTAATAATTTTCTAAATAGTATTAAGAACATTTTTAAGTTCAAACTGTGCTCAACATTTTTAAACCTTAATCGATAAGTCTGCATTCTTAGCCTTTAATAATAAGTTTCAATCAATATGCACTTAGACAATTAGTGGTTTAAAATTTTTTTTCTTCGCCTATGAACGGATAATGATTATTCCAACTACTTTTCAGCAAACATCACTTAAAATCTATTAGCCATTTTCGGAAATGACACATATTATATTCTTGGTTTTAAATATTTCTTAACCTACAGATCATTATTTTAAAATGCATAATAAGGAGAAAGGTTTTGCGTTTTACGTAAAATAACAATAAAATATTAAAAAGTATTTTTATTTTTATATTTGTTATGATTAAGAATTGAATATCGATAAAAATTCTTGAAATTAGGGAATGTTTTGGAAGGTATTTCGCGATAAAAAAAGGCAATAGTCTTATTACCTTAAACTTGAAAAGTTTTAGATAAAAAATTCTTTTCAATATCTTGCTGGACTTTGAAATAGACAAATAGTACTAATTAATGGAAAGACGGCAGTGTCTTCCAGCACTTATTGTGTTGTTCAGTACTTTAAAAATTAATTAATTCATGAATGGATTCATAGTTTAATATTATAATTCTTTTTTCGATTTCTTATTTTACTGTTTGGGTGTCAACTAGGCGCTTAAATATTTATTCTTATAACCAAAATAACTATTTTTGGATTTTGCCAAAATATGGAGAAATTTCTCCGTTCTCGAAATCTGCAGCAAGCTTTTAGTAATAAATTATAATGTTATATACATCTGCTATAAATGTGTTAATTTTATATAAGGTTGGCACTTTATTTAAGCAGCACTAAAGCTGTGCACATCGGGCTATTGACGGTGGTCTGGGAAACATCCCTGAGGATGATCCGAAGACATGCCATTGCAATTTTGATCCTCTGCAGAGGGGCACCGCTGTTTCGGTAACCCGTCGACCTGCGCGTGAAGTTGAACACTTAACGGTAGAATAGTTTAACGAGGACCGATTCCACGCACCCTCGGTCTCTACGCAACATGATCATGTTGGTCACACACCCGCTTATTGATGCTTGACTTCGGTGTTCCACTGGAAACAGAGTCTTTACGATCAGCCCACAGTGGGACCTCTTATGTAATGAGCTAACTGGAAAAAAGAAAGTTAGGCACAAGAATTATGCCCAAAGATTATGTGAAGAGCTTCATGCTTAGAAACTGTCATCGCAGCTGAAATAAGAAACCAGTGGAACAATGTGCTAGCATATATTAAAACGTATTCTCGTAAAAGAAAATAAATGTAAGACAAAATTTTCTTGTAAAGGAAATCATGCCGTATTGGAGAAATCATGACGTTTTGTGGCCAGCACTTGTTTAAAAAAGAATGCGGTATTTAAAAGCTCTGAAAAAAATAAAATAAATGAAGCTATTGTCTTAAATTTTCAGTTTCATTAATAAAAAAACAGTATTTAGTTCTTTTTATAATCTATAATCCATAATTGTTATCATTTATGAAGTTTTGAAAATTAATTATCTGAACTACGAAAATCTACGACTATGAGAAACTCAGACATTTTCGTTACCTGCTCTGAAAAAAATATTCTCATAAAAGATCTTTAAGAATTTTTCTTTACGACATTTTTATTTTTATTTCAGATCTACATTCCGGAAATCTGGAACAGTCTGCAGTAGCCATTCCAAATTTATAGATACATAAAAATTTTCATTAGGACATACTTTTTTATAAAGACGTTTTTTTTTTATTAGGACCTATACTTGTAATTAGGACATATTGGACTCCACCGACCACACTGTAAACGTAAAATATCCTCAATAATAGCAGTTCATGAGTTAGAATTCCCTTGCCTTCCAAGAAATTTGCATTCCTTTCATTTCCTTGCAACGCAAATGCGGGTTAAGTCCTTAAGAAGTTCTCAACAAGGCCTGGTTAGTGAATCAGAAATTCCCTTGTCATCTGGGTTGCCGTCCGGGAAGTTTTCCTGATTTTCCTTTCCTTTGTAACACTTATGCGGGAATTTTTTTAAGGAAAAAGTTCTCAACAAAGGATAGTTTGTCCCAATTATTGATCCAGAAACTTCTTTGTCATCTGGGTTGTTTTAAAAATTTGAAGTCTACGTAGTTGATCATTAATAGTCGTAAACTCAGAATTAGGTCGAATGTTCAACAATGGGTATAAAATCTAAAAATCTACGCTTTTTTCAGGGTCTGGCAATTCTGTTCTCATTTATCCATTAGAATTTCTTTTTTTGCATTTTTATACTATTACTTTTGGTTCACAACCAGTATCCCTTTATATATATATATATATATATACTACGGTGAATGACCGAAATCTGGAGAACGTCGACTCTCACCGGTGAATGTCAACAATCACATCGCTTTGGTGAATGACCGAAATATTTGTTATATCCAATTTTATATTAATTTATTCGTTGGTATTACTATATTTATTTGATATATTTATTCGATATTTTAATACTTACTGACGATAGATTAAAAGAAACATCAGTATCGGGCAAATATATNATTTATATATATATATATATATATAATATTTCTTAACTGTATTACATCTTTGTAAAAAGTTTACCGAAAGAAATCCTCTTTCATACATTTATACCGAGGGTGTTCCATTACATTGATTGAAAAAAAATAATAAAACTAATTTTTTTTTATTGTTTTCGTTTGTCTCTTAAACCAAAGACAGCTATGATATATTACTAAAATTTATCTTTTAAAACTGGCAAAATCTATTTTAGAAATTTAGGGAATAGCAATTGGTATAAATATCTTTAAATGGAATTTTATGGAGTATATGTCAATAATTTATAAAAACTATTCAATCATCTGTCAAATATATAGCTCCCAAAGTGTAAACGAAAATCTTTTTATATTTTCATTACGATAAGAGCGCTATAATAAATATAGTGCTTTTCAAAGTGTATATATTGTGACTGTTGGATTTTAGATCTTCAATCATCCGAAAAACCTTCTTTTTTTTTGTTTTTTTTTTTTGTTGAAAAGATAAATGTGTAGATAAAAAAAATACAAGGAAATATAAAACAAAATTTGTTTACACTGCAATATAGGGGAGAGTGGGGTCAATTGTAACAGAGCAAAAATTTCGAGTGTTGGGTTCTAGATTTGGTTCCTAGGTGGCGCACAAGGTGTATTTAATAAATCTACATGTACACCCCTGCTGGAAGCCATGTTTATGTACTTTTGAAAGCGTTACATCACAAAAGATATTTTCACGCTACGTAAGTACTTTTTTTGGTATTAGAATATTATATTATAACAAAGTAATTTTGTTTAAACAAATAAAAATTACTAACAGAATATGTAAATGGACACCTTAATTAGCATTTTATTAAAAAAAATTAGTTTTGTAATTAACTAGCATTGTTTTTAACAAATGAAGCTGAAATAGCTTCTTGGGGACGATTGTAACAATAAGTAAAGAGACGATTGCAACAGCTGATAAATAATCTTATGTTTACAAACCATTACTTAACTCTTTAAGAACCACCGATGGTTTCCTATATCATTTATATTATGTTGCACTTGCATTATTTTATTTGTCACCTTTCTCAGCAAAAATTAAAATTTTTAGCCCCTTAAAGTTAAAAGTTTTAGGTCTCTGCTCATTATTATTTTTACTCCCAAAATATCATTACTATTTTGATCGATAAAAAATATATCACAACTATGATAATATGTATAATTAACTATGTTTTAGTTGAATTTATGAACTGTTAGTGGGGACAATTGTAACATGTAAGGGGAACAATTGCAACAAGTAAGGGGAACAATTGTAACAAGTAAGTGGAGACAATTGTAACAAGTGCACGACTGTCAAAAATTGTTAATAACTAATATAATAACATTTAAAATAAGGTATTTTTTTTCTAGTAGAGGATAGTCCATTTTACTCGTCTGTCAATTAATACTAATAATATATTGGATTTTTTGTTAGTTAAAATAGTTAAGTAAAAAATGTTACAATTGACCCCGCTCTCCCCTACTTTTCGACAATTGCTAAAGATCAGTTACATCTTTTTGAATAATTAATAATAGACGCTGATTGATGAAATGAACCTAAGCAGTAAATATTTAGTAGAGCAATGTACATTTATTATTATGCAAAACAGTTCAGATATCAACATATCAAAAAATAATAAAATTAAAAATTTACTTATTGTACTGTCTCCAAACAACCATGAAAAATGAGTCTCATTGCCAACATGAAACAGAAATGAGTATCTCCGTAATATGTTTGATTACCCTGGACACTAATGCGCATTTTACGTCTGTCATTCCACACACTAATCATAAAACTTTAGAATAGTCCTTGTGGAATAGTGTAACACTCCTCTCTCAAGGCAGTACATCGAGCTGTACAAGCTGTACATCGTCTTCAATAAACAGATAGTCGGGACCTAACACACCCTTAAAAAGACAACCATAATGTAGAATAACCTGTGTGCAGTATCATTTCGATATAATGTTGCCTCGCTTAAAGATGGGAAGCGATTTTCAGAGAATGTACATGATGCCTGTCTATACCGGAATGCCTGGGTCATACCGATTACGTTCATGAGCCTATTGTTGTGCACAATACGTTCCCCTCTCTCTCCATACAAACTGGTAGTCAGAATTACTTGTCATATTGAATCGGGACTCGTCGGAGAACATCTCTCTGGATCACTGCTGTTTACCCCCATGCAATACGTTCCTTATGTCAGCGTATTTTTCTTGGCTATGGCATGTTTAAAGTGGTATGCATTGAGCAGGTTTCCGTTCATGCAAACCAGTTGATTTTATCACCATGAGATGGTTCTGAGAGAACCATGCGTACCGGTTGTGACTGTGAAATCTGAAACTACCTACCTAGGAGCTACATTTCTGTTCCTTTTCGCTACTGAGGAAATATATCATTCCTCTTGAGGTGTGGTGTTGTTCCTACAACGACCACCGGCATGCTATCCCATAAACATTTCTATCTACATCAGGGTTTCTTAATCGCGATATGGTACTTTTTGACATTCCCATTACTGCGGCCATGGGGGTAACATTTTGACCTGCTTCCAGTCCTCCAACTGCTCGTCTACGATCTGAGAACTTAAATGATATCTCGCCAGCATTTTTCACTTAATTACTCTAACACCACACAGAATTTCACAGAAAGAAGTTCAACAACCTATAGTTCTTTTTCGGTCAAATACCTAACAATATGAATTTTCTAATAAATGGAGAGATTGTGTGTACTGTCTTGTTTACAGATAACGGGTACTGCTCGACCACATCCTCTACACATGTTTTTCCTGTTATTGGTCAACTGTCAAGAACGCTAAATTGCATGAATCAGTTGTTCATTTGCAATTGTCGAGCAGAGTAAATAGGGTTAAATAGGGGTAATGTAATCAAAATTTTTTTCAAAACATTTTTAATGTTACGGAATATTTTTATAAATAGGATTTCGAAAAAAAATAATGAAGAAATCATATGTATATAGATTCAGCAGAATAGCATTGGTATAATTTATAAATAAAGTGTTGAAAAATTATCTAAATACAAAAACACACAGTTATGTCAAGCAGTCATAGATAGTAGCACCACTACATTGCTCTTCACCATCCATCTCACTGGATAACCTACTACATTGTTTTTCATATTTCACGATATAGAGCACTACTAGATGAACTAACTAAGCCTTAATCTAATATTAGATGACACTTAATCCAATATACACTGAATACATAACATGAAGTTGATAATTTGCAAAGTTGTTGAAAATTCAGTGTAACTGACTTTTAGTGGCAAATTTCTTAGAAAGATTATATGTTACTCACAAAAGTTCACTTCTTAACTACTACAGCTACTAAATTTTTGTGTGAGTGCTTGACTCTTAAAAACGTTTCATTTTTTTTTGTCAAATATGATACTGTTATAAATTAGGTTCTTTAGCCGCCCATTAGTTTCTAGGAACATTCCTGAATTATCTGAAAATGAAATTATCACAGTATCATTGCAAAGACATTTTTACAATATGACTTTTGCCATTGTTATAAATGTTATCTTATAATTTTAAAGAAATGAGAGCACGTATAAAGGCTGGAAACATGCACAAAAAATTGTGATTAGTGTAAAACGGAAATTGTTTTTGTATCTTTGATAATGACGCATATGCTGTATTAATATTAAATACTTGTATATTCATAAAAGCGCAATTTTTAAAGTGATAGATGGGTTTGGTTAAAATGCCTCTGAATTTAGTATATGTACACAATTTTCTGTCTTACTGTATGGTAACAAAATAACATTTTCCGGTACTTTTACCATGTATTCAATAGAAAATGCTGCTCCGTTTGTCGGAAAATTTTAAGAATCTTGATTCTTGATTAGGTCTCTTGACAAACGCTGTGTTGCAACTAGTATGTTTCAACTTTTATATTGATGTACCATGCACAAAATGTACAAAAAGTACTAAAAACCTTCAACACGTCGTATTAATTTAAAAAAAATATAAAATATTTAAAAATCGTTGTATTTACAATATTTTAAATGATTTAAAACTTTGCGATTTAATATTAAATTTTTTTCACTCATACTGAGAAAAAAACTCCATACAGTAATTTTATTTCAGCATTCTTATTATTAGATTAAAATAAAATTAAATCATATTTTGTATTATTTATTTACAAATTTCCTGCAAAAAGTTTTTAAAAAAATAATATTATATATACTATTCTTGATATTTCTGTTAACATGATTTGAGATATACTGCTTAAAGAATAAAAAAAAAATAATGAATAAAATGTTTCGTAGTGAAAATAATCTTCAATGTGTTCATTCATATAAATACAAAATCAAGTATTTATTCTCATTACAAAATAGATATAATTTTCATAGTTTGAATGGAAATTAATTGCCTTATTTTTTATAAAGAAAAAATAACTCAAGAGTTTTAAGAATATTTAGTCAAGAGCTCCCTTGAAGTTTAAAAATCTTCGAATGGATGTAAAATAACGTCATTCTTGACACACTTGCTTGATATAACTTGTTTCATTGCATTACTGATATACTCTTAGCACATGGAGAAGATAATTATTAAAAGTTTCTACATTGCGCGAAGATCAATATGGAGAAAAAGACGAATTTATATCTTTTCTCGCATTTTCATTAAAATAAAATAATAACTTTTCACTCTTTGAAAGGTATTTAACTGTATTATTTATTTTTGAAAAAGAAACTCATGAAGAAATTTTTTCCCGGAGTTCTTTATAGTTTTTAATGCAATAAGTAGGGGAAAAACACAAAATAAGTAATCACAGAGAAAAATATATCACGGATCCTTCAAAATTTCGACATTGCTTGAAGATCAAAACTATATCTTTTCTCTCGTTTTATTAAAATAAAAAAATAACTTTTCACTCTTTGAAAGGTATTTAGTTGTATTATTTTTTGCCTACGAAACTCACGAAGAAATGCGTGTCTCGGAGATCTTTAAAGTTTGTAATGCAATAAGTAGAAAAACTCACAAAGAGAAATGTATCGTGGATCCTTTAACGTTTCACTGCTTAAAAGGAAAAGAAAACAAAAATCAAGTTTTTTCCTACAGTCTTATTAAAAAACAGATGTACATTTCCGTCGTTTGAAGGGTAATTAATTGCATTACTTTTATATAATGAAAAAGAGACTCAAGAGCCTTAAGATTTTTGTGTTTGGGACTCTTCGAAAGTTTAAAACACAATAATGCTTTCATATTACCGAAGACTGGTATTATTTCTAAACTGATACAGTATAACTCACTTGCGTAATTTCTAAGACTAGTGATTGATGAGATCGTGTTACCACCTGCTTCTTACTAAAAGAAAATCTTTTTTTTCTTTCTTTTAAGAATCCCTACTCACCATTACGAAGGCATAGGTTGCCTCTTTTATGAAGTGCGGATTTATCTCATTTTTCAAAGTAGTTTTAGCCACCTGTTTCTTTAAAATTTTTCACATATCTACAAAAGATCAAAAAAGAATCTATAATAAAACTACAAATTTCTGTTCTTCTTAACCATTCATCATCTAGTGAAGACAATTTAAACAAGCTGCTATTAAATAATGAATAAATTAAATTAAGTTTCATTTTTGAAATAAAGTTAAAAAATTCCTAATTAATTCAGCCTTTATTATTTTAAAGAAAAAAGGACATTAGTATTTACGTAGATTCTTGAGTTAAATATGACTAAAAAATGCAGAGAAATCATTATTTTTAGTTGTTTAAGACGCATAAAAGTCAGAGAAAATTAAGGAATATAAATAATGAACACGAATTTAAAAGTGCATGTTTTTCTAACGCTATTAAACATCAAAAAATATTATTACAAGAATAAATAGTATTTATTTTAGTTAAAAAAATCCAATCATTCACTTTAGTAATTTTAGGGTACAATTTTTCACAATCTCAAATAAAAACTTTTTTGAGCAAAATTTAAACTCCATGTATTTCTTTTAAAATTCTACACATAATTCTATTACATGTACATAATTCTGTTAAGAATTATATTTCCAGAAATTTCTATTATAAATATTATTTTTAAATTTTGAGTAAAATCATTTAAAAAGATAAGTTTTGTAATTTGTTTGCCTTAATTCGAAAAATCAAAATCAAAAAGACGAAAAATACAGTATATATATTTAACAAGGATTTTCGGAAAACCCTGTAAGTTATTAGTGCGATTTATATTGGTATAGTTCCGTTATTTTTTCAATCGTAAAATTTTTTCAATGTAATTATTGATATACATCGCAAAAACTAATTTTGCGTAATAAATTATTAATTAATTAATAATTAATTTATTAATAATTAATTTATTAATGATCAATATATTAATAATTTTAAGCTAACAACAATATAATTTTACTACCTACAATACTATATAACCATTTTTCACATGTATGTAGAAAATCCCGTTGACATTTCATGTAGATCACACACATTGACATAAATGTTACATGCAGTCTAAAGTTTGTTCAAATATTAAAACCTACAAAAATTTGCAAAATATATCTTCGTTTTATCAAACTTCACTCTTCGACATTCGATGCATAATTCAAAATCATCTCTATCCATAGAATATGAAGAACTTTCGATCCCGTTGAATATTGCAACTCGTTGTGTTGTGTTAAAATCGTGATAATAACAGCAAACTTTCGACGATATTTAAAGCTTGAAATACATATATTCAGTTTGTAAATTAATGATCTGGGATGTTCTGCCATCGCAAAAGCTCTCCCTATTTCCATTCTAGTGGCCGACGAAAGACACTTGACATTAGTGTCATGCCAAATCATTAATTATGCAGAACATGTGAATAGCTTTCTCTAAGCACATGTAAAATCACACTACGCATGTAGTATTGGAAAATTTAATTGGAAAATTTGAAGTTAGTATAGAAAAAGGATAAAAATGTTTTGAAATAGGAGCTATTTCATTAGTATTCTACGCTTATTAAATATCTGAAAGTACAAAATTATAATTTAAAAAAAATATTTGTAGAAGACATACAAGTGCGTTTAATGTGAAGTTTTAAAGTTATAATTTAATGTTTTGAAGTTTATTAAAAAATTAATCTAACCATAAGACTTTCATAAATGCAATGACAACTTTTGTTAGGAAGGTTGCCAATGGAATATATGTGCACATATATGCATAAGAAGAAAACAAGGAAAAATTGATGTAGATTGAAGAGAAGAAAAAAAATATTAATAAATATTTTTTTTTCAAAAAAAATATTTATAAAAAAATTAAAAGGAATTAAAAAGAATATTAAAAATCCGTAAAAAAAACAAGGAGATTATGTAATCTCGTCATGAGCTTAAACATCTATGCTCGCAAAAAAGATTGCTTTCTAATATTGTATTAATATATCCAAAGCGAAATATATCAATACAATAGTGTGAAGAGCAGCAAAAAAATCAAAATGAAAGTAAAACACTTCAAGCGAAAAATATGAAATAAAAATTAAAGAAAGTGCAGAATAAAACATAAAAGGAAACATATATATTCACACGAATCCCTATGTATAATTTCTTACACGAATCACTAATTTATCATAAATAAGACATTATAAAAATCTTTTCTATTATCGACTGAAGTTCATTCAAATAATTTTATTCATATTCGAAAAATTACGATCAACATGAAAACCAAAGTTTGAAAATGAAATTTTTCTTAATCACTCTAAAACACAAATAACCCAAGGATAATGAACAGAAAATTTTGCTGTAATGTCGCGTAATAGTTGTTAGAATTAGAAATAAAATTAACACTAAAAGTTTCATTATTTTCTTCGAAATCGCCACCCTGGTTTTTGAGTTCTAAATTCAAAATGACGGATTCGTGGTTAATTTAAGAGCAAAGTTGACATTTAAAGCGACAAATCTATCCGCAAAACATTATGTAAAGAATAAAATAGATTTTTGAAAAATCCCAGTTCTCAATCTTGCGAACAAAATATACTTCTCGGAAAAAGTACTTTTCCATCTTTATGTTATTTTTAACATAATTATTAACCTAATTATTTTAACATAGAAAAAATTCTAATGTTTCAAATCTTATGAATTTCATATAAAATAAAACACAAAAGCAAGTCTGAAATATGTCAGTTTGTTCAAGCAAAACTTGATTAATGTCTTCTCGATGTAAGTTCCTGCTAAGGTTCCACTAAAGCACTACCTTTTTATTTTCTTTCAGGCTAACCTTTAAACATTACCTCATATAAAAATCAAAATACATAGTTTTAAGAATAAGATTAATGATACTTGTTCGCACTGTACTAAACTTTCATTTGGGGTTTATTCAAAACATTATTTAAAAATATTCATTAGTTTTGCTTGCTTGAAGCAGAATTTAGAAAGCCTTTTACTTTGGAAATATACGAGAATATTTTAAAATTGGAGCGTTCTAAAGAAATATAAGTTTGCGAGTATAATTTTAAATGTTTGATCGTTTTATGCCCATAATTTGAAACTTCTGTGTCTGTGTGTTGGAAAACTCTTTAGAATTAAAAATATAGAAGTTAAATTTGAGCGAAAATATTTCAAATTGGAAAAGTAATCAACGCACAGCAGTAAATTCTAGTCTAGCGTTGATTTTGGTAAATTGTACCTCTGTAGCTCTGGAAAATATTTAAATTAAGCAGTATGTAGCTTCGGCAAGCGCTAATGAGACCACATGACCCGTTTTTTACATATTTGGCTACTTTCGCATCTCTTTTTTTTATTTTTAGCTATTATGATGCACAAGATGATTTTATGATAAATATTCGGAAAAGTATATGAATTAATGCATAATTATTATGTATTAGTTTAATGAATGTAATAATTAGTACATTATACATAAATTAGTATATAATTAAATGTTAGGAGTACTATGAAAACCTGGATGTTCTGCATAACTACAATTATTTTCCATCTTAGCCATTTGGTTAATACAACGTATTAGCTCTGATGAACATCTAGCTACAACTGTAGCATTTAGATCATTTTTAATGAACCTTTAGAATCTATCAGAAAATTTAAATAGCTTGTTATGCTCCTATTTTAAACAATCGCTATTTTTTATTTATTATGAAATGAAATACCGCATGGAAATGCATTCGAAGTAAGAAATTCAATGCAGCACGATAAATATGGAACAACATATCATGGGGTAAAAAACAGTTTTTTACGTTTAAAATAGTGCACAGTGCTCCAGAAAAAATTAAAGTGCTGAATTATCATTGATATGGTACCAGATTTTTACGTATTATACTAACGCTTACTCTTAATGAATTGTGGGTCTCATTTAAATACACTAATTAAGATTTTAAATATGCTAGCTAAGCATACGATTTTTAAGTTGAAAATAATCAAAAAATTAACTGCAATAAAAAAATACCCTCAATAATTTGGTTAGGAAGTCCATTGAAAGTTTAGATCCCATAACATTTCACTTTTTTTAGCTTCGTCATAACTGCGGAATAAATTAATACAATTAAAAAGTTTTGTACTTGATTTAATAAAAAAACGCATAAAAATATCCACAGATATTTTTATGCGTTAAGAGTATATTATTTTTTATTGTTTATTTAAATATTTGTTTAACCATTATTATTATTATTATAAATATGTATTATTTTTATAATTAATTTTTAATTATACGTGTATCGATACTTACATATTTCTTTACAATTAGAAATATTTTTGCATTAATTAATTTGCATATTGAAGGTTAGACCTTTGAACCAGCAAGATTTGAGTTCCAGTATATAAAATTCTGATTATTAGATATGTTGTTATTTCAGTAGTTCAGTAGTTATTTCAGTAGTTCAGTAGTTATTTCAGCAGTTCAGTAGTTATTTCAGTAGTTCAGTAGTTTCAATTTACGCTACAGGGAAAATGTGAAGTTTCTAGATTATTTATCAAATACACTTTTTCAAACTTGTGAAATGTGTGCTAAATCTAATACACTTCTAAAAATGAATCTTTCGCAAAATTTTCCTTGCACATGATGAAACTATTTCTTCCGAATTCTCTGAGAGAGCCTTCTGTCTAATTGGCAAAACAACTATGTCCTCTTGCTCAAAAATTGGAATTTCCTTAATAACAATATACAGGGTGATTCTATGATAATAGTAGAAGGGTGGTTGATCATACTTAAAGACGTATTTTTTGCATAAAAATGTAGGGTCTAAAGTGAAGTGTTAAGGCATCAAAGATAAAAACATGACAGGAGAAAACAAAGTGTTTATTTACGAACTCAACATAAAGTGATTTTTTGCATCAATACAAATTCACAATAAGTATTCAAAATACCTTCTATGATGTTACTAAGGCTGTATTACTGTTTGTGTGGTTATAATTAAGAAACTTTATTGAGAACAATGTATTCTGAAAAGACTTGCTTTGCGTTGATCCCGTTCCGTTGATTTGCATTCATCCCGTGTCATTTTTTGAGCTCATGCCTAAACGCTTCAATTTCTGTACATAAAAATGCATGTTTTAATGCAATTCTCCAAACTTGCTTTTATCTTAAAATCAGCCCTGTACGTAGATACAATTGATTTATAAATGCAATAGTTTGGTTTATGAAATAAATGGAATTCATATATTTATTATCAGCAATCGAATCCACGATATTAACATAGTAACTAAGAGCACTAACCTCTGTTCAATCCCATAGTCTAATGAAAAATTTTAAATCAAACAAAAAATTTTGAAAACTCCCGAAATTCCCGGAAATAATATTAACAAGCATTGTCGTCAGACATTTGATAAGTTGCATTTTGTCTTTAATCACGTGATTTCAGGCCAAAATAACTGTCAAAATTTTTTTTATTAAACCTCAAAAAAAAAATTTCTGTTTCTGAAGATTTGAGTTACATATATATTAAATGAAAGAAAAATGAAAGGTTACACTAAAAAAAACACATTTGGTCCTTTTTTTAAAAAAAATATTTTCATTTATAGGAAAAGAAAGCAATTAAATATATGAAATTTAAAAATTATGTAAAAATTAAAAATTATATAAAAATAAAAAGCATGTAAATAATTCAAATTGCAAATTATTTTAGTTTAGTCAAAATGAAATTATTTTTTAATTTTTTTAATGTTTTCTTTTTAAATGCCAATATACCATATGTTACATTTTTATTTCGTTTACGAATTTCATTTCCTTAAATTTTAGAATACAGACGTTTTCAAATCTATAGCTGTCTAGACACACTTTACAGAAAGCAATATAAGGTGATTTCATTGTACCTATCCACTAGTTATCTTTGAATACATTTTAAATACAATTTCAAACGCTTCTGATAAACAGTTGAATAGTTTCTGATAAATAGTTGATAATTATCTGCTGATGTCCACCGGAGGGCAAACGCGCTTCCTCTAAACGCAGAAGTTATCCCCATTTATTTGACAAATCAGTCACGTGTCATTAACAAGTGTTCTAAGATTCGAAGCAATTTAGCTAATTCTGATAAACACGTGTTCATTTCAAATTTACCAAAGTTATATCAACACTTTCGTAAATTTGAACAATATATGCCTAAGGCAGCTAAAACAATTAAATCCACAGTCTTGTGAATGTTTAATAGAATTGGACTGATCCAAAGTAAATTTACCTAAAAGGATTCTAATTAAATAATTCATGAGTTTCACTTTATTATACATGGGCGATTACATCTGAATAAGGTTCGTATGTTGAAATTATAATCCAAAAATATACCTCATAGAATATTACCCAATAATAGAACTAGGAATATAACGTAATAATATAACCAATCGATTATAACACAAGAATAATTGTAACATATGGAATATTGCTGTGAAAATGTTTTAAATCAGTTAATTACCGTTATTATCGGTTTCTGAAAACTTTCCATGCTTTTCTGCTTTTGCATGCATAAGATCTTTCAAGTGATTAAAAAACGCACCTAAAATTAAACTTTGATGTTATCTCGTTATTGAACATAAAGCCAGCTGATTATAGCAAAGATTTAAAGTTGATTAAAATATCGTCTCCCAGTTTTTTTTAAAATCATTTTTTACGTACACAAACAGAATTTACAATTCTGAAAATTTTATGTTTTGGGAAGTAAATGAAGATGTTCCCTTACCTTTTGCGCATGTCTGTGGAATGATTTCACACTGATTAGAATGAAACTTTCTTTAGGAATAATACACTTGGTTGGGATTTTTTAAGCACCAGGATTGGTATTAGAGAATCCTTCTTAGCTAAAATTCGCATTTTAATAAGCAAATGATCTGCAGTAGCGGGTGAGATGTATAAAGCCTGAAGCCTTTGATACTTGCCAAAAATGTTTAATGTATCCGTCTTCGGTCACTCGACAAACGTCTTAATATTATACTTGTTCCATATTTTCCAAAACATCATGTTCCTATCAATGTCCGTTAAAGCAATAGTGATGTGTTCCTGCAGTGTCGGTCTGAAACATTATGGATACATAAACTTTATCCCTCACTAGCAGGCATAGAGAATATATAAACTTTTTCCATTAAAAGTTTGCAATTTGAGTACACTTTATCCTTCACTAGCTGGCATAGAGAGTATATAATATTTCACATTTAAAAGTTTTCATTATAGGTACATAAACTTTATCCTTCATTTGCTGGCATTAAGGGTATATAAACTTTTTCCTGTAAAAGTTTGCATTGTGGGTACATAAACTTTATTCTTCACTAGCTGACACATAGTATAAACTTTTTCCTTGAAAGTTAGCATTATAAGTACATAAATTTTATCTTTCATAAGTTGACATTGTGGGTATATAAATTTTATTCTTAAAAAGCTGGAATTGTCAGTTTTACAAGTTGGTATTCTGGGTACATAATTTTTATCCCTCACAAGTAGGAACTGGGTTGGGCCTAAATTCTGCCCTTGACAAGTTTATATGCCATCGATACCAAAAACATGGTAGGAACATTTTACTGCAGCTGTGACGGAAAGTGGTCAAAACCTGCTATTTAACGCAGAAAGAGCTGCTTTACAATTCATTTGCCTGTTGGATGACCAAGGTGCAAACATAGAATATTTTTTTACGAAAATACTATCTTTTACTATTCTAATAATCAATCGAAAATACTATCTTGTGAAAATATTATTCTTTGAAAGTGGGTGAATTACTTAGACTAACCCTGTGGCTAATTACTTGGGGCAGACAATAATTCTAATTAAGAAGTGGATAAAAATGCACTTTATTTGAATAAACATAACTTCTTATTAAAAGTATTCATTTTCTGATGAAAATTCGGAAAGTAGCCCCAGTCCGAAATAAATATTTATGAATAAAAATTTATAATAAAAATAGTAAAGTGTATTTTTAAATAAACATTTTGATTTTAAATTACAAGATGCAAATGTGGCTGATCGTTGACAGTTTGAAAATATCATAATGTGATTTAATTCATTGAGTGAATTTAGAAAAAAAAATATAAAGTGATTTTCAGTTGTTTTTCCTTGATTTTCAGTTTTGCTGCTTGAAATGCCATGTATTGAAAAAACTCTGAATAAAACACATGAATTCAAGAAGGCATTAGCAACATGCTTCATAAATGTCCCGAAGGAGTTTTTTTTCCTTAGCCGTTTCATTGCTATATTTTTTTCAAAAAAAGATGTCAGTGTAATTTAGGACTTTCTATATATATCTTACGATAAAAAAAAGTTTGATCATAATAAATTAGTAAACGAAAATATTTATTATTAAAATCTTTTCTTAGCTTATAACTATTGAACTAAAAACTTTTTTGTAAATATATGCAAGTAATGAGAAATAGTAAAAGTAATTACAAGTCAAGTGTAAGAGAATTAAAACCCAAAAGTTTCCCAAATTCGAAAATACTGTTTGGATATTTAGCAAGCCTAATTATGTAAACATTCTCTAATTTAAAAAAAAAAATAGGATAAAATGTAGCCACGCTTTAAAACGCGACCTTTCTTGTGTTTGGAACTTCGTATAAACTTTAAACTACTCCGTCTATAAGGAGAATAAATGCATATAAATAGCTCTCTAAGCATCTTTAGTTCCTTAGTTCAAATACATTACATTAAAGCAAAGAGAAGTATTCAGTCGATATCGCCCATAGCAAGTAGTACTCCAAACATTAAAAGAATGATGATTCGCAGTAGTAAGGATTCAGCTTAAATTCTTTTCTGGAGTTTATTTCATTTGAGCTTATATCGTTTGAAATGTTTTCAACACTTTTATATTGGGTTCAATTTGCAATTTACATCGTGAATAGAAATATTTTGATGAACTAAGTTATAAAATTGAAAAATGAAAACACTGAGCGAATAAAGAAAAGAACGAAAAAAATGCAACATTCCTTTAAAAATTTCTAATTCAGTCAAGCTCCAAATTTAATTTAATAATTATCACTAGCTAGATACTTGTTCTTCATACAGAATACAAAAAAGATAACTAACTAACTAGGTAACTAGTTATTAAATTTGACTATTCATGTTATCAACTTTTGGAAATTATGAACAAAACTGCTATATACCAATACATGTATTTAAAAAAAATTGTATCAGATTTTTATTTAATATTACTTTTCAACACTTTTAAGTGGCATTAACACTTTTTAAGCGGCATTACGTTATCAGGCTAAGTTCATCCATCAAAGTAAAGATAACTACAGTCAGTATCATTTGGCGTAAGGCTAATTACATAAAGCCATCTCCAGATAGTAAGACCCTACAACAATCAAATCATCAATTTTCTCCATCATTTAGCTATTGTGATGAACAGTAAACTTTTTAAATACTACAATAAGCTCATGTCACTATAAAGTTTTATTTGTAACAAGTAATACATCAACATATCGACACAAACAATATAGATAATATTAACTTTATATTAATTTGAAATATCAACACATAAATTTATTACTTGCCAGAAATAACAATGACAATGAACTTATTTTACTTTTGATATATATTTTTATTAACATGCGTAAGAATAACAACAAATAAAAAAAGTTAAAACAAATTTGATTTGACAGGACATTAATTTGGTATATTAATACTTAATAATTTGATGTGCTTTTATGTAGATTAATATTCTTTATTTGACAATAAGCTTATTTTAGTTTCGATATATGTGAGTATAAGTAGAATAGCAACAAGTAGAGAGTAAAAAAAACACAAACAATATTGGTAAGATTGACGTTAATTTATTATGTCTTCTTAATCTCTTTTTTCCCCTTCTATCTATGCCTGTATACAGTACGTGATTTCTCGCAGTGAATGTCAGGATTCATAAGTATCTCTCGTTATACGTGATGTACAGTGTCATTTCCTTCTTGGTACTCTATATCTTTCCGCTATGTATCAGCTTTAATCAATGTTCTGCTTTTTCGGATTATCCTCTACGTGACCACAATGATTATCTTCATTTCGTTTAATGGGAACTTCATCGTTTAAAAAAGCCCTCTTCTCCATAACAGGCTGATAAGTAAATAAATATTGAAATAAATGAAATTAGTTTAAAATAGTTTCACTAACAAATTCGAAACAATGCCCTTCAGAGTTATGATTCCGAATTTGAGATTATATTTCTTGTAATGCTGTGGTTTATGTTCAATGAGGAAAAATCTGCATTTTTGTCTGAGACATTTAATTTATCAGAAATTACTGTCAGAAAGTTATATTAGGTTTCAATTATCAAGTTGTTAAGTTAGTTTTAATAAGTTTCAATTTTTTTCAAATTTTATTTCAACGACTGCCATGGATGGGTGTTTTGAATCTTATTATTTTAACTTGAAGCACTGTGAAAAAGTGTTTTTTAGTGTGTTAATGATTCACTTAATTTAGAGTACGGACAAAAAGATGTTTCACGGGATTTCAATATTTTAATGGGCCATGGTAGCCCAGTGCTTAGAGAATCTAACTCCGGTTCGAAGGATCCAGGGTTCAATACTCAACTTCCCTAACCCCACCGAGTACAGGAGATATACATGCTCATAAGATCAGCGGAATCTGAAATCCCGAAGTCTGTCGCTGAGTAGCACCATGGGTACAGGGATCTGAAGAAAATTGTCTTCCTCTTCAGATCTATGTCTAAATAGAGGAAGGTGACCTTATTAATGAGTGGTGTTGCTGTATGTCCATGGGATTCTGAGCTAAGACGTAATTTGAGAGCGAGAGAGATCACAAGAGAGCACCTTTGTGGCACTCTCTTGTCAAACGAAAGGTACACTTTACTGACTTAATTCTAAAAACTCCAATCGCTAGCGAGATTGAATTGTCTCAGTGTCATTAGAAGTAACAACATGTTTCTAATTTTGTCATTACATTTGTGATTCTGTGGCTTATGTGAGGGAAAATATGTATTTATGTCTTAAACTTTTATCTTCACAAAAATCCCTGTAATAAGACATGTTTTATTAGGTCCTATTTTTTATTTCAACTTAAAGAATGGCAATGATAAATGTTTTCAGTCTTATTACTGCAATTATTTTATCTAGAATAACCTTAATTTTTTTTTAATTTGACAGAAATCACTGTATTGAAAAGATGTCTTACGGGGTTTCAAAATTTTATTTCAACTTGACTCATTACCGTGGAGAAAATGTCTGTGTATCAATTTTCGAACTTGAATCACAATGAATTACTTTAATTAATAACTTGAATTACAGCCCTGTAAATATTGTTTTAACCTTACTTGATTAGTTTTACTCATTTATATTAAAAAAAATTACGACTTAATTTTTCAGCTTTTAAATTATGAATATCATGATAAAATTATTTCGTGGAATAAATTTAAAGTTACGAGGTGTAATTTTAATGAAATCCTGCTTATAAAGAAAAGGAAAATGACTGAAAAACATTTATATGGGTTGGAGAGTAGATAAAGTAGGGGGAAGAGTTTTCAAGTCTTCCGCGCAATTGAGAAATAAACATCAGCGAAGAAAAATTCAAAATTGAGACTTTTGCATATTTAGCATTTTTGTATGGTAAGCTACGTGCTACAATTTTTTTTTTCAAAAATAAATTTTGTTTTCTCAATATCTTGAAATTCTATTTTAGCTTTCATATTATTATCAAATGAAGGAAAAAAGTTGTAAAGCCTTCTTTTCTCGGAATCAATTGCAAAGCACATGCGGTTTTGATTTTTTTTAATTGCATGGCAGTAGTATGTATGCATTTTATTTAAGGTGATTGATGGTCATATGACATAGTTCTTGATATTATAGTTGTTATAAAAATTTCTCCCGCTTTTCTTTTAACTAAAAAATTAATGTGATAAAATTTCCCCTCAATTTCATTTGGATCATAATTCGATGCATATTTATTTGAAAAAAGGTTTCTCGAAACGAGATTTCTAAGTTAGTAATTGAAATATACTTTGATTTTCATTCAAAATATGGATTAGCATAAAATCTCTTCTAATTCAGTGAAAAGAGTATCACAAAAAAAGAAAGAAAAATGCCTTTGTTGAACTTAAAGAACATTTAAAAAAACTAACAATTTGTTTTAGCAGGAAAAAATGCAAAATACAACAACTGAATTTAAAGTTTTGCGTTGCTTAAAAACTTTTATTAAAAAAAAAAATATGACATTGAAAAAAGAAGTACCATATTATTTAAGAAAGGATTTATTTTGAATAGTTTAGCAGTATTTTTCTAAAACTAAATATTTCAAAAAAGAATTTTCCCCAAACTATAAGCTAACTTTTAAGCATTAAGAAACATTTAATATAAAAAGCCTAAAAAAATGTCCCTCCTGTTTGTTTTAACCTATGAATTCATTTTTTCACTTGGCATTTTTCGGCAATTGGTTAAGCATAAAGAAGTTCTGCCAAAACATCTACCCCAAAAAAATACGCAAGAATGCATTTTATTACCTATAAAGTTGTACTTTTTCTCTAAAAAATTTGGAAAACTTTTTTGTCATCGCATGCGTATAGTCACGTTTAAAAGCAGTCATTTTATATATATTTTAAAAAAGAAATACCGTTAAACGTGGAACAAAAACACATAATAATTGCATTAGGTAGCTCGAATGAAAGAATTTATTATGAAGTTGAAGACATAGAATAAAATGGAAAAAAGTTGCTGACTTACAAAAATAAGTTTTACAATAGAAAAATCAAACAGTGGAGATTTTGTAGCTTAGCTTTGCAAAAACAAAGAATAGTTTTTAAGTTTTCTATTATTTAAAGTTTTAAAATTCCATATGTTTCTTTTCTTCATATTTTTTCTGGAAGTCAAGCTGAAAAAACACCAATAATATTTCTCTTATAGAGTCATAATGCATTTTTTTTAAACAAAGTTCTTCTAATATTGTTTGGGAATTTCTCGTTTATTTATTAATTTGTTTATTAATTTGAAGTACTGTGCAATTGCTTTAATAGTAATTAAAAAAACTGTCTCACAGATTTCAAACTGCCATTTCGTATTATATAGTCTAATAAATATTAAAAATTACACCAAAGGGGTAGAGCTAGAGGTTATGAGTTCGGTCCTGGCTGTCAAATAAGCAACTAGTGTTTATTGACCAAGGTTTGCTTTAAATCAGTCGTGAATGAAAGTTATTTCGCTGGTTCTGGTGTAGAGGTTTGGTAAATTGTTTATCATCTTCTAAGCTAACTAAGTCACCTAATTGAATTCAAAACTACCTGGCATTTCTATCGTAGCTTTTAAATGATTGAGACCTCAAAAACAGGTTGGTTGCTTGGTTATAGTTGGGTGATGTGTGAAGTAAAAAATATACATATCGAAATCTGTCAAAGGGTCTCCGCAGATTAACATGGAAAAAGTAGAACACCTTTTTTGTGTGAAAAACAACCTACTCCTTTTTTTGCTAGTTATAAATATTGTGAGGAAATGGATGAGCAATAATCTAAACACATTTATTTTTATTTATATTTCCTGACCCATCCTATCTGTTATAAAATCTCAACTTTCATTTTCAAAATTGATACAGGTTCGCAATATTTTATATTTTATGCGAAGTACTTTACAAATTGATACGTTTAGTAGAAAAAAAATTTGATGGTTTGTTTCACTAGAGTTTTTATCAAATCATGCCGTAAAACAAAGTTTTCGAATAAGATTTGCTCGTAATGTGCTCACTGTTGCTCAGTTACACGATAAATGTATTTTGTAAAATGAATAAATACATTTATGTGGTTTACGCTGATATAATACAATGTCATAACTGTGGTGTAATACCCATTCTAATTTTTTGTTAAAAAGAACTTGCGTGTGAATTTTGTGAAACATTGTGTGAATTATTTCTTTATTTCTAGTTAATACCGAAACAAGCGTTCATAGTCACACTCTTTATAGTTACCATAACCATACTATTTAAAGCGTGTCTTTTAAAAGTTGTATTAAAATTCTAACAGCAATAATTGATGAAATTTACACCAAGTTCATATTTGTTTTACAATATCCATGGTCATCAACATAACTGAGGATGTGTTGTTGTTTTTGACTGCTTCGTAAATTTAAAGAAACAAAAGAGAAATTGTGTTTTTGCTTATATTAGAAGTGATATAATTGATGATAAAGGACTCCAGCTACACATAGCCAGATAATTTACTTAATTATCAGCATTATTTTTGAAACTATGAACTTGATGGTAGATATCGAAGTATAACTGGGCTTAGCTATCCATCTCGGTACTTACGGAAGAACTAATTCGATTATTTGAATATATAGTGGAATTATTTGCCAATAATTATAGTGAATTATTTTCCAAGTCATTTCAAACTGCTCATGTAAATTGTTTTAGTGTTTTTAGTTTCATAATAAATATATCAGTGATTTCATAAGTTTTACATAGTTCTGAGTAGTTCCTTTAATTATATAACATTTGACTTAGATTCACTTCGGTTTCGTTAATCCTATTTCTAAATATTCTCTCTATACTATGTGTATGTATAACTAACGAACTAATTTTACTGTATAAATGCTCCATATATAAATTATTTTTACTTTATATTGTACCATAAAAATTACTTGACTGACTTTTATATGTTTCATATCTTACTGAATATTAAAAATGGTGAGGGTTACTTCACACCAAGTAGTATAAATGAGCATTATTGGTGCTTCCCTACGCCAGAATTGTCATTGGTGCTTGGTGTTGTGAAACACCACTTTGGTTTAAAGTAGTTGCCATCACTAATATGCTATAGTGTTGCCATCATAGAGGCAAATCTTGTAATGTGAGCGCAATATATCACAGGGTGACAAGAAACACCTTGGAATAAGTTTCAAACTAAACATGTATTTAATCGTAACTCGTAGAATCAATGCTATGCTTGTTTAGTTATAAAAGTTCTGTGGAAGCAAAAAGCTGACCATCGAGCAAGATACCATGCACAGATGTAGCATCTAGAAGGGTAAAAAACTGATTTCTTCAACTTTCTCTTAGGACGTAAATGGCGATCTTGTTCAACAGAATTTGTTCTTTTATTTTCGTTTGGACTATATTGGCATTTACGGTTGGTGATAAAACTCATAAGAACTTTTACATCCCTAAAAACATCTATTGCCAGTTAATATCTGAAACTTAATATCAAGTAAGTGGGACATAACGCATAATTTTATAACACATCTACAGCTATAGAGCTGCAATTGTATTTGCGTAAAAGGTAGGAAATATTAAAACTTCTAACCTTACGCAAAATTCTTGGATGAAAATGAGGCAGTCTAATAATCTACTAGTTTTCTCGAAATGGTTGTAATTCCTTCTTTTAGAACAAAGCACGAAGTTTACGTGTTTTTTTTTGATGCAAAAAAGCAGAAGTTCTCTTAAAATCTGTCATTTTTAATTTTTTTTATTCTTTGTTATTCAATACAACTTTTATCTCATCAGCACGTATGATGTGGCACCAATTTGGATCAACACATATGTAAATTGAAGGTTAATGGCTATGTTGAGTTCAGGGGTAAAGAGTTAAGCTGAGTATAAACAATATATTCCACTCAACTCGACTCCTATTATTATTTAATATCCTTATTATTAAACGAAATACGAAACTTGCTTTAGTTCGATAAAATTTCTTTACAATAAAGTTTTCATTCAACATCTTATTTTTCAAACACAAAGAAAGCCAAATATTTTCTTTCTTTCTTATTGAAAAATTATTAGCTGTTTAAAATTTTTTTATGTAAAATATATTATTCCCCAAGGGTAAAAAATCTGTTTCGTTATTCTATCTACTTTTCATTGTTCTAAGTTCTTTTTTAATTTGGTTGTTTTTCCTTGTCCCTTTGCTTTTTTTGCAAATTTACGTTAACAATACTTGAATGAATAATTTTAAAAGGAATTCAAAAATTTGCATCCAACGTAATAAAAGAATTTTTGAAAAACAAAGAATGGCTTGAAAATGCCGACATGCTTCTTTGCCTTCTTCCGCGAAATCCGAATCTTTTGATTACATTGCTTTTTATCACTTTCAAATTCGGCTGTCAACAAAAAGTTTTTTTTCTGGGAATTATCCATTCTTTCCCCGTTTCCTCTTTCTTTTAAATGTTAAACTTAGCAACAGAAAGACTTCTAGAAAGTAATCTCATTGAATTTCATGCTGGAATAATTTCGGCTTAGAAGTTGAAGTTGGTTTTAAACAAAGAGCCTTTTTCATTTTGAGAGTTGTTAAGAAAGAAATATTTTAAGAATCAGTAACTTCCAAAAAAGAATTTTTAAAAAAATGTTCAACAATTGGACAGTCTCTGAAGAAATGAGTGTTACTTTTGAATAATAAAGGGAAATTAGTATATAATTGAAATAATTTAAATAAGGGGAATGTTTGTTATCATTGGGTCAACTTCTTTGTTAAGCCACCTCAATTATTTTGTTTATAGACAACAGACGCAACTTATTGACTGTTAATAAAGTATTATGAAGTTTGAAAATCAACATCTTAACCACGAGTAAACACAACGTGCTGAATTTTTTATTCCAATACATTAATTTAAAAACAAGAACTTTGCATGAAATTAAAAGCAATAAAACTAAATAACTCTTGATATAATTTATAGATTTTAACGTAATAGCATGTATTTAATGGTAAACTGTCCAGAATGTATTTATTTTAATTTTTGCACATTTGGCAAGGATTCAAAAACATACATTATAAACGGTTTTTACGGAACACCCTGAATATAATGGAATCTGAAATTCTTATTATTTTTATTATTTTCATATCCGTATTCAAAATACTTCTATTTTAACAATAATTCTTTATTAATAATGACTATAAACCATCTAAAATAATTTTATGTCATTGAGTTCATAAGTCTAAAAAAGGACATTCATAAGAAAATCCCCTTTAAATAGCTTGTTTTTAAATTTAGCTGTTCAATTACTGATTCTTCTAACCAAATTCATTTCAATACAAAAAATTGCTAATTTTGATTTAGAGTTCTTTTTTGAATTTACTACAATTAAAATATCATTTTTGTAATTTAGTGTCTAAATAACCGAGCACTATTTTTTACACATGGGACAAATTACATATTCATCTAATACGCTAATGTGAAACTAAAACTACCCGCCTTTCTCTACTTTTACATATTTCCTTATAGTTTCAAAATTCTTGACGTTTTTCAGTTATTTTTTCTTCAGATTTCAATAAACTGAACAAGAAACAAAAGAGATTATAGCGAGATAAAAATTAGCTTCACACATCAGCTTTTACATTTTCTCTAAAAATAAAACTTATGCAAATTGCTACTAAGCTGTCAGTTATACTTTATTAAGTATTTAATATTTTAAAAAGTCACATATGAGGTTTTTTAAATTAAGGATTTTTCTCATACAATGCAAAAAAAAAATATCTATAACATACAGTTTTATTCCAAATATAATTTGTTTAATAATTTTTATGATTTTATTATGGTTGTGGGAATTTGATATTGAAAAACAAGGGAAAAAATAAATTTAAAAGACTTCAATTAAAAAGAATATGTAATAAGTATTTCATAATTCTAAAAGCGACTGTGCACTGTAAAAAATTCCAGATAAAATAATACATGATAAAATGATAAGTACAGGCCCACTGGCGCCCCGAAAAGCGATTTTATCGTAAAAGCTATTTTTACGATACTATTCACACCGTAATTTTTGGAGTAATATTTATTTAATTAAAATTATTCAATGATTTTACAGTAAATATTACTGTATAAAAATTACGAAACTCTAAGTGCCGGTAATTTATACTGTAATATGTTGCGAAATTTTGTAACAATGTGATCTATGAGTACCAATTTGCCTGGCAACCTGCCTGAGTCTATCGGTACGCAGTCTTAACAAGAATGCTGCTATTGGTCTCAAAATCGTGGATCCTGAACCTTCATGACCCCTTTGGCTCACAATTAGCCGTAGTTAGAATACTTTACTTTTTATTAACAACATTTATTTTTTAACAACATTTTCTAACAACAAATACTTTTCAAAATACTTAAAATTTTGCAATATTTAAAAAAAAATTATTTTAATATTTAAAATTATTTGATAAAAGTTTTAGATGACAGATTAAAAATTGCATAATTATAGAAATTTGTAAATAGAAATTTAATTGTTTGGCGTTGTTCGTTTGCTCTAAGAAATCAAATTTGTTAAATGATTCCGTTAGATAATTCAATATTTATGATTCAAAAATTAGGCTTAGATTATTAATTAAAAATTAGGGTTATGATTCAAAAATTAGGGCAAATTAGGGTGAAAGAAAAATTTGTATTAGAGATTCGTATACCCGAAGCATTTCTGAAAATCAATGTGAAATTGATCTACAGTTAATTCAGCTCACATTTTCTTAATCTATCAGTGAAAATCAAGCAATTTTGAAAAATTGAAAACAATGCATCGTCGAATACTTTATGCTGAGAAATGAGGATTTTAATTTTTTCGTGTCTAGTACAAAGTTATATATTTAAATATAAAAATATACGTCATATATTTAAATATAAAAATATACGTCATGCACTAAGGCGGTTGTTTGGAACTTAATGCTTAAAAAAACAAATAATAAAATGCATTAACAATGTCAGGCTACGTACAAAAAAATCAGGAAATATATTTTTTTAAACGTAGTTTTAAGGCAAGTAAAAATATTTTTGCTGATCGCAATCTAGCTAAGACCTACTCCTAGATTTCTCATCTATAAAAGAGAATAATAAGGCAAGTAAAAAATATTTTTTAAGATAAAAACATTTTTTTCGTCTCCTCATGTTTTCTGGACGAAAAAATAAGTACTTTCATAAAATTGTAGGATTTACTGAAGTAAAATCTATAACAAGGCTCGTGTTTCGCTATACTATATTATTTTTCTATGGAGTAAAATTATTATTAATTAGAAAAAATGTGAAGTTGGAATCTTACAGAAATAGTTTTTGATTTAAAGCTTTACCAATATTTATATTCAAATATATTTTCCGTTAAGTAAAATTTACTGAAAAATGAGTTTAAATTTAATTTTCAGGAACATTTTGGAATATAGTTCTAATTTTTTACTCTTAAACCTATTTCTATTTTATGAAAATGTAAAATTGGAAATAATGTTGGAAGAAAATCTTTTAAATTGAAAATTGTGGTTTTTGTATTGCTTTTCAGTTCTAGAAAACTTCTAAGACTATCAAATTTAAATTTACTTTATTGAGACAGGTTTGCCTCCTTAAATTGGACTTATAAATAAATATTCTATTTTATACAAAAATAAATAACTTTTTATTTTTAATTTCTTATAATTGGGTGCTCGAGAAGTGAAATGATTATGTCTAGCCGAATGAATTTATTCCAATTTAAATGGATACATGTCAGCTACACATGCGTGTGTGATGATCCTAATTGATTTCTGAATCAACAATTGCTACGATTTAACTATATTGACGTCACTTGATAAAAATTAGCATCACATACCAACACGCGCACTTTCTTTAACAATGAAACTTATGCAAATTGTTACTAAGCTGTCACTTATGCTTCATTAAATAGTTATTTTTTTAATAAGAAGTCACTTATGAGATTCATTAAATTTTTGATTTTTCTGATAGAATGCAAACAAAAAATTAAAAAAGATTAATAATCTTTTGTGAAAAATATCTGTTTAACTTTAAAGAAGCTATTTATATTTTCATAAAGTAGTTAGTTAGAAAAGCGCCTTGACAATTATTCTCTGTTTTGCACCATAGTTTTATGTATAAATCATTAGTTAATAGAGATAAATCTCTAATAAAGATGAAATCATTTTTCATAACTGTTTCTCAAATCAACAAAGAATAGAGAATAAGTTCAATTCATAAATGATTGATAGTTACAAAGATATGAAAAGATTTTGATGTAGAGAGAAAAAAAATGTTTTCCGTTCCATGGTAGGAAGTAATAAGCTTAATATATTTTTCTTTTTATTTTTTAAACTTATAAGGCTTACTTCTTTCCTTCTTCAATCTATCAGAGAGAAAAATCTTCATTTTTTCCCCTTTAATACATGTGTATTTGTGGCTATCTACTCGAATAATCTCGGATAGATGGAAGGGGTTATAGAGACTGACATTACGGAACATTCTTTCTTATGAACATTTTTCTGGTTCAAATCTCATAAAAGTTTCTTCTTCCGAACATTTCATTTTTCAAGGAATCGAGGAAGCTAAATGGAGGATAAGAAATTTTATACTCAGAAAATAAGGAACAAAGCAATAAGATTTCCCCAACTTGCGGACTAAACCAAAATATAAACAACAGAGAAGATAGATAAGCGCTTATTATTTATTGCTAGATAAGATTTCATACATCCAATAATACTATGGTAAAAATAATAAATTAGCATATCATATTTTGGGACTGACCCAGGACAAATTGTTAGTGTAAGAAACTAATCAGAAATTATGTATTATGGTGATCATCTGCATTATGACCATGTCATTAATAAAACTATCAAAACTGACTAATATAATGTTAAAAAAAGCACAATTATAAATCCCATTAAAAAACCCTTCCTCTAAATATATGTGAATTACTGGCGATCTACTCAAACAATCTTGACTAAAAGAAAGAAGTTACAATGATTGGAAGAAGCTAAATAGTGGAAACAAAGATTTAAAAAGGAGTGAACTAATAAAATTTTCAGAACTTTCTACTAGGACAAAATGAAAGCAACTGGGAAATATATAAGAGTTTATTGTGTATTGATAGACAAGAGTTAATACTATATATGTATATATAT
>NC_092204.1:92072284-92162239 GCF_043381705.1 Parasteatoda tepidariorum | reverse complement strand
TATATATAATATACTACAATAATTTGCTATCAAAAAATAGGTTTCAGATGTGGTAGCAAACATAAACTAGTCTCCCCCACAGGCTGTGATCATGAAATCCATGTATTGCTATTTGCAAAGAAAAATGGTGGCCCAAGTCAGATTTTCTAGCAGGTCAAGGCTTCCAATCCGCTTTGCAAATTCTTCACAGTTTTGGGTGCTTGATAAAATGTCTATGAATGGCATGCTATCTTACCTAATGTATGTCCCCATGAAAACGTGAGGCTTTTTCCTCAACAGCACTGTTATATACCAAAAAAGAGCATTTTCAGTTTGCGGCAGAATTTAAGCCTGTATTCATTGAAATCTGGGATAATATTGATGCTACGTTCTTCCAAAGTTTAATTAAAGAGCAGCTACATCATATATTTCAAGTCATAAAAAACACGATGGATGTAATTATTAGCTATAACAAGAAGTGGCTTTATTTTTCATTATTTATTCGATTTTTTTTCACTGAGAGTCTTGTAAAAATCTGTTTTGATATAGACTTTCTAAATGTATACACTTGGTTCTCATTGGTTTTCTTTACGTACTGTTACGGTAAAAACTTGATTTGATTTCATTTAGTTGGGAAACACTCGATATGGACTCATGAAGACGAAACTATGCAAAAAAAATAACAATGATAATAATAAATTAACAAATCATATTTTAAGGAAGATTTTTAACTTTGATTTTTAGTTAAAATTTGATAATTCAGAAGTATACTAATAATCTATTTTATGACTATGTCGCCGACATTGCTATTTGGGTTAAATAAAAATATATGCGAAAACAATAGTGATCAGTCATCCTTTTCCTTATGATATATGAGGATTTGCGGCTATCTACTCGAAGTATCTCGAACAGATGGAATAGATTATCGTGACAAACATAAAGGAATTTTATTTATTTGGATTATTTTTCCGATTCATGTATCATAAAATTTTCTTGGTCTGAATATTTATATTTTTAAATAAAACTAAGTGGATCAACATAAATTAAATACCAGGAAAATAAGATGCGAAACAATAAAATTTTCATAACTTGCTAACTAAGTCAAACTATGAACAACTGGGAAGAATGTATTTAGAGATAAGGGTCCATACAGCTATTACTATGAAAATAATAATAAATTACTATAACAATGTTTGGAAGATGACCTACAGCTTTTTTTTGTAGTTGAAGGTTTAATAAGGTTTTGAGATAATGGTGATTGTCTATAGTATAACTATACCACAAGTCAAGTATCGGTACAGAATGGTTAATTAAGAGATCTTTCATATAAGACTTTTCGTAACAACGGGCCCTTTGCAAATATATTTTATCGTTAAAACATACCTTTCCCGGAATATTTTATAGTAAAAATGGACCAAAATGTTTTATTGTAAAGTTGGACTCCTTGTATTGTTTTTAATTTTGTATAAGGGATTGATCGCAAAATTTTTTACTTGCGTGTTAACTCTTACTTACCACGCGCTATATGATTCTAAACACATATTACTTCGTTATGTGCACCCATGATTATTTTTTCCTTTTTATTCATTTATATCAAGAGATTAAATGCACGATCAATTAAAAAAAATTTTAAAACTGCATTTTTGAGACTTAGTAGTCGGTTTATATGTATCATAATTGCATCATGACGCATGTCTGTAAATAAAAAATATTATATTACTACTCTTGAATGTTTTATATCGCTATTAATATAAAATAATAGCGCTTAAAAAAATAGTTTCGATGTTACTAACTTCTGCTTTATGTCCTATTGAATGCAAGATTACCAAAGTCCGTGTCCTCATGTAGTGTAATGTTACTTTAATGTCAATGTCCTTCAGTACCATATTAACTAAATGCCCTCCTACATTTACTAGTTGATATATTTTAAAGCGACCTCCTAAATATAGCATATTCAAATGTATTCCATATGACACATAGCTTCAGCAATAATTATATGTGTTACAAGGATACTGTAGGAAGACGTAAAGTAGCAAGGTTTGCAAGGCTTTTATTTATGTCACTGTCTTTTAATAACGAATAACGGTAATTACGAACTAGACACGCAAACGGTCAAATAAATGTGCGACTTCTGATATTAAATAATGTCAAAATGTAAGCAACAGCATTTAAATTAGCTGAAATTAAATGACACAAAGAGAAAAAAAACAAGCAAACAGTTTTCTGTACGTATAATATTAATGATTTACATATCAGCTGCTAAGTATGAGTTAGTTTAAAAAATGAACGGCTGTCAATGTGGCGATAATTATTAAATGACTCGGACTACCATCAACATTTTGAAGAAGTTTTATTATGTGAGTTACAGTTTTATAGGGGAGTGAATAGGAACCTGATTTGATAGAGAATTAAATAATTGGATGTTAATTTTTAATTTAAATGCTAAAGATATTTCGTTTAGTTCTTCTTCAGAAAAATTATCCTTTTCAAGCATAAAAATGTCCGCTATTTTCAATTATCACCTATGTTAGTTAGGCTTATGACTGAAAGGAAAATTAAAAATAAAATCTCTGACATAATAATTAATTTCATTGTAAATAATATAATTAATAATTTTGCCTCATATGGGTTAGTTTGTTATTTCCTCTTTCTTTTAATTAGCTTATAGGTCTGAACGTGAATACATATTATTATATTATTAAAATATTGTAAATTATTTTATTTAAAGACATAGATAAAGTTAAAATTTTAAATATCTGATCTAAGCATTTTGCTTTCAGTTAAAAACTATTTGTTTTTATAACTTTTTTAATTCCTGAAAATAATTTAGCACAAAATATTTTTTTTTAAAAATAATAAATGATTTATAAAAACTAGTGTTTTTCATAAGAATTGCTTTTCCTTCATTTTGAAATTAATGTTTGAAACTGACATCAATTTTGAAAAAATGAGGCAAGAAACCTCTTTTGAAAACCCATTGCTAAAGCACCTTCAATAACTCTTAACAATCATTATACAACTAAATCACGAGCAACATTTCCAAATTCATATCATTAAATAATATTTTTATTTTTAGCATCAACGATTACAGTAAGCGTAGTTCATTGCTTTTATATATTTAACATTGTCAAGGAAATCATTCATTTCATTATTACCTTTGCCTAGGTAATTCAATAATTTTATTATTACTCAGCTAAAGTAATTAATTACTATATTAACTATGACTCTATCACAGCATTGTGCTAGTAATTCCATAAATTTATTATATTCTCGTTAATTAATTTTTTCCCATTGATGTACTCAATATTATGTTATTTTCTAAAGGATTTTAGAATATCTCGCTATATTTACAAATAGAACATTTCTATAAAAAATATTATATAATTCTTTCCATATAAAGAGATTGGATAGAGCATAAATTTAAGACAAAAATATCGACTGTTTTGAAATTATTTTCTGAAAAGTTCGTAACATGCAGACATTAATCATAAGAAAGCAACAAACCAAACGTATAGTTTAAAAAATGGAAGAAAAGTATATCAACACTGAAAGTCCGAAAAATGCAGAAACAACGATTTTTAATGTTATTTTATGATGTAATCTGTTAATTTTGTTTAAAAAAATAATTTATTTGCCAATTCTCTCAGCTATTACAAGACGCCTTTTATACAAATAAATGTAGACAAAAAAGATCAAATTATTAAACGTATTTCGTATTCCTACGTATTTTCAAAATTTAAATAACAATGCTATTGAGACTGTATCATAATTGCAAAAATCATGCATTTCACGCTTACATATTTTTCGCAAAGTTTAATACAAATCCATATTTTTTATGCTTAAATACTTAAGAAGAAATACACTAATCAATACAATTTTCCCCTCGAAATATCAGATCTTTTAAAGCTTATATCTTTTTTCTTATTTAATGATGCGAAAAAAATCAGTTTGAAAATAATCTCTACCAAAGAGCAATTCCGTGAACATTTTATCAAAACGCATAAAAGTGCTTTAAAATGGTGTATGAATGTATTTTTTCACATTTAATGATGATAACGATGAAAGTTTCTTTCAAGTTCTTAATTGCAAAAATATTTTGAAATCTCTATGAATGTGAGAAAGAAAAAAATGTATGTAAATTTTTTATATGCTTCCCAAAGAAAAAAAAACAAATGCTCGCAATGAAACCAATATTGCCATAAACTAAATGCTTTAAAATAATTTAAATATCTGTTCATTATTGATCAAAATGCAATGCTAGTTTCAGAAAGGAATATTATTTAAAAAAGTTAAATAGTAAAATGAAGTCTAACAGCAATGTTAAGTATGAAGAAAAGTTCAAATTATGCTTCTACTGCAATTTAAAATTAAAAATTCAAAACGCCTTAACAAGATGGGGGAAATTTAATTTGACCAGCTGAATTAAAATATTCATTAAGTAGCATTTGAAATTGGCATTGCACAAAATTTTGGATAAAAGACTCCATTAGCAATAACTTTATTTTGCTTACAATAAAACCTTTACTGTTCTGTAATTTATTTTTTTAGGTTGTCTAATTCAGAGTGCTGTCTAATTCATGCGCTGTTGTAACTGTTTTATTATTCCTTTTAGTTTTGTTGAAAAAAATTTTTAACAAAGCAAATTTTAAAGTTTGAATAAAAATTTAACTCGATAAAATAATTTATCAAATTGTAATGAACCGTTATCCATAACAATATCAGCTAAAATGAGATTACAATTATTGAAAAAAGTTAAATTGGCATTTAACATTGAAAGCGTATTTTCTATTCACAAGAAAAATTAATGGAAGTGATGCAACCTTTTTCAGTAAGAAGTTAAAAGTTTTTATATTTGAAAGTCAATTATCAACTTTATTTATGAACAGTGGATATCCTTATTAAACCTAATTGTTCTACCACAACTATTATAAACATTGATTTTCTCAAACAATTTAACGAAACTTTTAATATTTATTAAAATTTTCGGAGCACTGCTTATGTATGATTTGTAAATAACTTCTTTTTTATTATTACAAGAAATTTCAATTTTGCTTCAAAATTTATCAAATTTAGAATGAAATTTATCAAAATGAACGTAATATGAAACAAATTACCTTAATAAAATCTGTTAAAATTTTTACTTTAAAATTTATTATTATTAAAATTTTATATTATAGCTAATATTATCTAAATGTAATACAATTAATACTTTTAATTTTAAAAAAAAAAATATATGAAAAAATTTTATCAAAATAACTATAAGGAAAAGTAATGCAGGGAAAATTATCGTTAACAAAATTTTTATGATCAAAATATATTAAAAATAATTTTAATTTAACAAAATTAATATCAAAATTTATCAAATTTAATGCAATTAATAGTCATTGCAATTAACAATCGCAAAATTTTTAAGAATAAATTTGTTAAATTTGACAATAATGATTAATTAAACATTAGTATTGAACAATAAATACGTATAAAGTAATTGTCCAGCAGCTTTAATTAAACTCAAACAAACGAGTTGCTTATTTTCAATTATTTAAAAGATAGATGTTTATCTCTTATAAAGAATTGTATTTTTCTTCATCTTTCATGAGTGAAGAAAATGCTTATTGATTTTGTTGAAATTAGTATTTCAGTTTCAAATTTCATTAAATAGCAATTGCTGCAAAAAGGCACTTCCGTTAATTAAAGAAGTGATTTCTCCCGCGGAAAAGAAAACAGCTGCCATTAGACTAGCTTGGAAGTAATTTATTATAAAAGTGTACTTTTTCAAAAAAATAATTAAACATGCTGTAACATGAGCTGGTTTGGCAATTTAGCACTTAATAAGTAGTAAAAAAATAATACTGATTGATTAGGAGTGTAAGCCTTTAAAAGAAATAATTCATTAACTTACAGAACGATGATTCATTTTTTTTCACTTATAGTTATTTTGGTAAAAATGCTGCCATAACACTTAAATGCTTGGGAAATTAGGTCTTATTTTTAAAATTTTATTTATTTTGAAACTACAAATATTGCTGCCGTACAATAGTGAAACTGTACATTAAAAAAAATTCTGTGTCAAATTACGGGCTAATTTACCTGCACTTTGGGTGCATCATCTGTAGAAAATATTTTAGCGCAAAATCCATTTTTACCGTAGAATACTATAGCGTATTTTTATAGAAATATTTATTTAATTAAAATGCTTCTGTGATTTTAAGGTAATTATTACTGTAAGAAATTCGGTCTATTCGATTTTTTTTTGCTGTTTCGTAATATGTTCCTGTAGAAATGATTTTTCGGAATTTGGAAACACGTATGCGGAATTTCTTTACAATGAAGTCATGGTATTCGAAAATTCTTACAGAGCTCAGTTTATCTAAAATAAATTATATAATAATATAAATAAATATTTACCCTCCCGTCCCTTAGAGTTTGGAAAAAGCACTTTAGAGTATTTTGCTAAGCTAATACTCACGGTGGTACAAAGGCCTAGAGTCTATTCTCCGTGCCGATCAGTCAAAATGTCGACCACGTAGCAATCATTGATATACAGCAAATTCCCGCACTACACCTAATCGCGGGAAGAGGGTGAAATGTCTTCCGGCGTCTTATATAGAGGGAGGAAGCGGTAGACCGAAGACCGCAATAGATCCTTAAGCATTAATGTCTTCGCATTGATTTTAGCAAATTTTAAGTAGTCTGATTTTATACGCGCAATTTCAGCAGTTTAACTATTTTATTTGATTTTAAAAATGCCAATGAGTGACATGGATGAGGAGGAGGTTCCTGAACTGTTTCAGGATTCTTTTAAAGAAACCAACAAGAATGGGCTCGCTTTGGTGCGTTCCTGAGAGAAAAGTTACTAGGAATCATAACTAAGAACCAAGTTACGGCCTAGTAGTAGCAACTCAACTTACCACGATTGCTTTTGAATTCAATGAGATTGTCACAAGACAAAATGAAGTGCTCTCCTGCACCAAAGGGCTCCAGCACGAAGCTAAACGGGCATTAAACGTAATGATTAAATATATAAAGAGGCAAGCTCTTTACGTACACTGGAGGTGCTGGTGCTCTAAGGGTGACTACAGATCAGTATATGTTGCCGTTAAGCCAAGGGATGTGAGTGCCGAACATGACATAATAGGAGCGATTAGGGAAAAAATCAGTTCAAATGAACTTTAGGTTGGTTTGAAGAGAAATCGAGGCATTTTGCTGGACATGGAAAAAGGAAGTGACGTCGAAAAGATCGTTGAAGAATTTAGAGAAATCGGCTTAGATGAAAATTTTACTTGTGAGGAACCAAACCTCGTTTAATCATATTCGAGATTGAAGAAGCAGACGATAAGGAATACCTCAAGAATAAACTTAAAGAAGCAAATAAAGAATTTGAGGACGATAAAACTGGGGTTTCATTCCCCATAAAGAGTCAAAACGGCCCTCACTGAGTTCTAGAACTTAACCCTAAATCATTCGCAAAGGTGACGGAAAGAGAGGGCGTGTTAACCTCGGATGGCGACGGAATACATTAGACTTTTAAGAAGTTACTGATGCAACCGACTAGGACGCATGGCAAAATTTTGTCAACATGAAGAATCATGATGTGCTAATTGTTGTTCGAATAAGTCGACTGCACAAACAAGAGCAACTGAGTAAATTGTAGTGAAGCAAACTCAAAATTTAGATTGGGACTCAAGGCAAACCACCGAATCAGCCATTACAGTTATCCTTCGGTCTAGTGGGCGAAGGAACGAATGCAGAAAAGAACCAGGTATCGCTAGGAAAAGTCCACAGTTCCGGATTTGTAAGCCTTCGGGCATCTTTGATGTAAATTTATTGTGATTTTAACTGATTTTACGAATGTGGTTGTTTCAAACATTCATTTTTTTAAATTTTATTTTATAACCGTCGTTGAACAGCAGACCCAATTTTGAGGTTTACGACTACCAATGTTCAACTCAGTAGCCTTGTAATTTTGAATCCGTATCAGAAGACAAAGGAACTCCTGGATCAAGTATTGGGAGAAATTTGCCTCCGTGGAGAACTTTTTGATGGAACTTGCCCACATTTGCGTTGCATGGAGAGGAAGACCACAAGAGCCTCCCACCGTGAGCCTGAAGGGATTCTAACCCATGATCCGTCCACCCCTGAGGATGTTTCACGTCAGCACTGTGGTTGGTACAAGATCGTTTCAATCAGCATCGCTGGGATTCAAACCCGGTCCCCCTCATTGTAAGGCGAACGCTCTATACCCTGAGCCATCCTAGACTGAGCCTGATCTATACGGTTTTGATCATTCGCTTGTAATTGTTTTAATAATTAAGTTTCTAATGGTTCGTTTAAACTTTTCAGTCGACGGACCGCTCAGTGTGTCACGGTTTGGCGGACGCTTACTGCTGTCAACCCTGCCATTTGCAGGTGTTTTGGCGTCACCACTCTGTGTGCTCTGGGTTCCTTCTTTCCTCCCTCCATTGCTCAGTGACCTTGCTTGGTAAGGCTCTTAGTCTTACTTGACTAGGAACCTTGCCCCGAGTGACCGAATAACTCTAGCCTCTGGTGCTGTTCGGGGTCTCCATTGCTTCGGTGTTGGCCGCAATGGCCTAGAATGATTAATTTACCTCCTTATCTAAAATAAATGCACTTGGTACATTCTAGATGGTCTGTTTACAGTTAAGAAAATATAGAATGGTAACAGGGCAGCAAAATCTAATTATTACTTTATTTCGATTTCTTTGTGTTGATGTCATCTTCTATGACATTAACCCCAGTAATTTAATTCATAAAATTTATCAGTTTACTCAAGCAGTCAATTTGAAAATAAACATGATAAAGTAAATTTGTCAAGTTTATTTTTTTTAATTTTTTTAATTTTTCATTTACTTTTACTTTTGCGCTTTGAGGTCATCTACTTAGGAGATTGAATGCTATGGTTTATTTTATCTGAAGTATTTTTAGTGAAATTTAGAAGGTCAATCTGCTATTAAGAATATGTAGAGTGATTATCGATTGAAGATCAAAACGATGAAATCATATTTCTTAATTTTTTATTAATATAGTAATTTATTGAAATTTATGTTCCCAACTTGTAATTTCCCAGATAACAGAAAACCTTACGTCAGACTTTGTACTTTCATTTCAATTTGGTTGGCATAGAATATAGACAAATTTATTCTTTTTACCCTTAGTAGAAATATTAGTATGTCAAGCTTGCTTCTTCAAAGGTAAAAAAATCTCATTTTTTAGCTTTTACGTCGGTTAAATTGAAGACCAACAGCTGATAATATTTAGAGTAAAAATAAAAGTTAAAGAAAAAAAACTCCAAGTGGTGAAATAAATAGTAAAATTTGAATTATTTTTTCTTGAAACTTTAACAGCAATACATTAATCAATTGTATTTGGATTAGGAAAAAAATACAATCAATCTTATGCGATAACAAACAAACTAATATAATTCCAATTAACTTAATGAAAAATCTTGCTAAAGAAAAATCACTGACAATCTAGGAAATGCGAGCTCAAATATTCATTATAATATCCTATAATTCGGATTTATTTAATGCGGTTCAACTGTTATAAATAATGACGTTGGCTTTTCCTTACATTAGTGTATTAAATAAAATATTAAAATAGAATAAAAAACATGGTATTTATCCCGTAACTGAGCCAAAATATGGAGCTTATTTACGTCACAAAGCCATTATTGATAAGATTTATGAGAAAAGCATTCTTTCCCGAAAAATTAAATCTGGCAACTCCTGATTTAAGAAAAAATAATATTAATACGAATAGTTTGAAGTCTCAATCGGAAAAGCAATATTTTTTTCAGAAAAAAAATAAGAAACTAGAGAAGCTTAACTAACTTATATTAATTTATAATTTCCTTTATTAATTAAGATATTTATTTATATTTCATTTCTTTCCCCTTATTTCATTTGCTTGTAAAATTTTAACAATTTATCAATCCTAGATATTTTGTATCATTTTAAAAGTAAAACGTACTCAACAATGCATCTGATTTACATGTTGTTCAAATTTTGAATTTCAAGCACTAATTAAGTGAAAGAATTAGTTCTAGTATTGTTAGTATTATATTTTAACCATCTGTTTTGTGCACAAAAAATATAACGCTCTATACAACTTTTACTCAAAATGATCAGATTTTCACGTGTTAGGATTCAATCTTAATGGTTCAAGAGCCTAACCTTTAATATGACAATTAATTAGCGCAGACGATACATTAAGTTATAAAATCACATATACAAACGCATTTCTTCTAATTAAATTACTTATTTTGATTTTACTATACATTTCAAAGCATTAATTTGGAGACGCACATCTGTAGGTTGCGGAATTCTGCATATGTATTTACCTATGTTAAACTGGCATGAAAAACTGATGATAAATAATTATCGAACACGACTTGAGAACTTTGAGTGAAACTAATTTAAAATTAAATAAAGTTTGAAGCTAGCATATTACTGTTGCACTGTTACGAATTTCTCGAAAAATTTATTTGTTATTTTACCACATACATAAAAAAAAAACTCGGGTTCGAATCCCGCCCTCCGAAGACTCCCCGTGTAGTAAAAGTGACTGATGCACGTTAAATCTGTCGAGTCGCAAGAGTCATCCGTGCTCCCATAACAAATCAACATCTCTGGGGGTGCTGGACTGGAGATCGATCGTTCTCTCATTCAGGTCAAAATTACGATCTGTGGATGAATGAATGGATGTATGAATGGGTCCGCCCTATAAACGGGTATGACGCATGGAGCGGCTGAAGTCGAATTATTGGTCATAGGTGGCGCCACTACAAACAAGAAACGCATCCTCTGTCTTAAATTTGCTCGGTTTCATTAAGCAGGCTTGCTAGTGTGACAAGTGGCATTAGAAGCAACAACAACAAAAAAACAGTCAAATAACCATAAATAATAAGGTATTCAAACAAGGCACATCTAATGAAGCCACTTATTTCTTTACAGATCTGAGTACATATTATAGCCGACAGGGCTAATCTGTCAACCTCATTACTGGTAAAACGGATGCTCGAGACCGAGCGTTAGCACCACAACATTTTCTCAATTTCCTTGAGCGCATGATGTGACCCTGAGCAATTAGAATACGATACTCTCATTCACGCAAAGATGACAGCTCCATAAAAAGGTAAAAGGAAAGGTTTTTTACCGTAAACTTTATGGTTAATTGGATTGCCACCGGTTGTTTTACCACAATTTTAGAATGAAAATTCTAACAGTGTAATATAAATTATTTATTTATCTTCCCTCACTGGGAAAAAGTACTATCACAGCTACTAGAATGTGGTTAAGTTAACCAGGTTTCTGGCTCTCTGGAAGCACCGAAGAATTCGGTAGTTTTTCCGAAGTGCTTTGGTAATGAAATTGGTAAAATTGATAATAAAATATTACTTTATAATTTGTGATACATTTTTGGTAAATGTGGTGAAATTTAATAGTTTAATTGTGATACCTTAGAACATGATATAAAACCATTTATTCGGTAAACATTAATTTTGTATTCTTTTCACTAAATGTGCGGTACTAAGAACTATAATTTTGAAAATCAGAATTTCGGGTAAACCATTATCACATGAACTGAAAAATTACCAAATGAATTTTTAAATAGCGTATATTTTGGATAGAATAACCAGAAATTTTTTTAAACCTGAAATGTCATTACCATGCAGCTTGGTAATTTTAGCAGATTTCTTTTCCTCCATGTACAGAAATCTCTTTCTTTTAGTTTTCGTATATTAGATGAGGTAAAGAGTCTTAAGTTATTAAAAAACACGCCCTTCAACGTATGAAAAACAAATTCTTAGCGAATTGTTCATAATTGCTGTATTTCGCTAGTATTTTTTAAAGCAATAAATTTCAAATTATAGATTTAAAAAGAATTTTAATTAAATTTTTTAATATATACTCTTATAAAGTGTTAAAATTTCAACTTGAAAAATTGTGTGAAAAATGTGATTAACATAGATTATAAAAGGAAAGTTTTTATCCTTAGCACTTTTGAAAACAATAAAACTATTGCATTATTTATGCTTTTATTAACATTTCTGATATTTAAGTTGTAGACTTACAGTACCTTACTCTTTCTTTAAAATAAATACCAATTTGGAGAAATATTTCTGTTATTATCTAAAGAAAGATCCAATTATCTGATCATACCCTAAAGCATTTTAAAAAGACGTTTCCCAAATAAGTTCTTCACTAAGTTGTTCAAAAATAATTACCCTCTCTCTTAAATTAATATATTCGTTCTCAAGTACAGTTTCTTGTTGAATCATATCCTTGAGCTTAAAATAGTTTGAAGATTATGTTAACAGCAAGAAAAATTTTTTTAGAAAAATTTCCCAGTTTCTCATCTTTGTTATTAAAAAATATTATCCAATTTTGAATATAATCTATTAAACGAAAACTTCAAAGTTTAATAATTAATTAAAATTTATAGTAATCCAAATAAAAGAGAAGTTTAAACGTATAGTTCCTTTTGACTAAACTATATTTTTTTTCATTTCTTTTTATATTTTCATTTTCCCTATTTAATAGAGTAATTTTTTAAAGTTTATTTAGTGTAAAAAACAATTTCAAGAATTATTATAGTTTCGTAATTGTTTCCTCAATATAAAGACATATTAAACACATTGATGTATTTTAAAAATAAATACATTTACATAGTAGTACTTTGTACAAAATAGTACTCAAAAAAATTATTATTCTAAAAAAAAACGTTCCCGTTTGGCGAAACACTTCTGTTAATCGGGTTCAGCGAGTGCATTTATTATACATACAGTCTCTCGTCAAATTATCAGACGCACTATTAGATTCTATGCAAAATCTAAATTATCAGGTGATACTATACAGCTTTATTGTTTTTACGCGAATGAAACCAGTTTGCACTTGTTTACGTTCGTGTATCAGTTTTTTAACATTGCAATGCAACACCTTAAAAATAAATCCAAATAGGAAGTATATAAAAAAATGTCCTGAATAAAAAACCATTACACGCATGTTTAAATATAAAAGTATTGCATATAAACTCGTGCAAAACATGTAATTATTAAAAAACAACAGTACGTCTAATAATTTGATCTAATTATTACAATACAATACCTGATGTAATAAATAGTCTATATTTGTATAATATATCGTCTAATTTATCATAGCGTTAAATTTATATTATATATCACCTAATTTTACCAATTGGTACCCGAACTTAAACAAGTGCAAACCGGTTTCATTCGCGTAAAAGCAATAAAGCTGTATAGTATCACCTGATAATTTAGATTTTGCATAGAATCTAATAGTGCGTCTGATAATTTGACGAGAGATTGTATATGTTTTGTTTAATCCAATTCAAAGAGCAGTGCTGGTTATAAAAATAATTTATGTGACTAGAATAAAAATTCTATTGTTTTGAGTTATAAATTTAAATGTTCCTGTATAAATTTACATTTTACTAGAATTTTTAATAATAAAAATAAGTTACCTGAATTAGTGATCTGACTAGAAATTAACTGAAAATAGTTTTTAGGATCACTTTTTAAACATTTGTTTTTCATTTAAATCGTGTCTGGGGAAATTTTTGTGATTCTTTAAAATTTTTTACCCAATATATGATTTATATCTTTCCAACGACAGTAAAATGAACATTTGTTTTCTACATAATATTTCAAAAACAAAACAAAAAAAGAAAAACGATAAAAGACCCAGCTTGATTCATGCGTGATCAGTTTTGTAGGTCTCTTACAAAAATTAATACCTTCAGTTTCAATCACAATTCCTTATTAAATGAGAATTAAAATTGCGCTTTCAGCAATATTTTTAAAACGATTTTGCTATTTCAAACAATTGTAATAAACTTTAAAAAAAATAATAAATGCTTATTATTTATCATTATAGGCGCAAAGTTTTAATCTGAACAATTAGTTAAAATTGGCGGTATTTCAAATGAAAGAGAACTTTTTTATTTGTAGTTCTTTTCACAAAACTTCAAATTTCAATTATTTGTATTTTCCTGTAGAATTTTAAGTTCTTAAAGCAAGTTACTTTGTGGACTTTTAATCTTTTCTCAAAGTAAATATTAATTTCAAAAAATAATTTAATAATAACTTCCTCTGAACAAAGACCCAATTATATGATCCCACCTTGAAGCCTTTTAAAAAGACACTCGTTAGATAAGTATCGTACCAAGTTGTTTAAAAATAATTGCCCTCTACATGAAATTTTTCAAGAAGTAACCTACAACACCGATCTTTGCCTTCATTTTTTATACCTTTCAATATATTTTTCGAAGAGCCAATTCATTTTAACATCCATGTAGAAAGACAACCCGCAGCATCTGAGGAATTTCTAAAGGACACATTTCTCTGAATTTTATTTGAAAAGAAAAATCCCACGGAAATATTTGATCCAATTTCACAGAAAAGTTCTTTTCCACTATCCGCATCAACTAACTTAACAAGAATTCTTTCAAAAAGAATTATAATACCATTTTTCGCTGAAGGAAATATTTACGCTTGATTGAGGGTATTTAAAAGCAAAGGGTTATTTTAGAACTTTTTTTCATACATACTTATTTAAAGTAATCATTATATTTAATGAGAAAAATATTCAAAATGACCTTTGAGTTGAGTGGTTAATTATTTGAAACTGGAAAAGCGGGGGAATAAATTTTTATCCTCTCAACGTGTGGATAAAAAGAAATGCTTTTAAATTTTCTATATCACTAGAAAAGTTACCAAAAAATAAAATTATATCGAAGTTAATTTGTCAGTTTTAATTCGGATTATTTTTATTTAGGTGATTTGGTCGCGACAAACCTTGAAAGCTTTTTATTAACTACGGATTATTTTAAATCGTTTAGTACTAGTTTTCTTTTGGTATTTTTTTATTACATTAATAGTTCTTTAAACATTATAGAACTAAGCAGAAAAATTATTTTACACTACCACATCAAATAATTTTAAGAGAAATATTCAAAAAAGTATTATAATACCAATTTTTGTCGAAGAACATCTTTACAATTGATTGAAAGAAATAAAAAGCAAGAGTTATTTCAGATTGCTTTTTTGACTTAGTTATTTTAACTAAACTTTTTGTTTAGTGAAAAAGTATTCAAAATGAGATTTGGTAAGAGTGGTTAATTACTTGTAACTAGCAAAGAGGGAATTGTCGTAACTGCAATGCGTAGACAAAATAATTAAAAACATAAATAAATGCAAAAATGAATAAATGACCCTTTTTTCAGATGCAATTACTTATAGAGTGCAAAAAAAATTTTTTTTAAAGTTTATTTGTAAATTCAAAAGCGGGACCCATAAAATCTAAAGTGTTACATTTTTTATTTTATATTATGCAGAAGACTGAGATTTTAACTAACTTTAAATTAGTGAGGAAATTGTGCTTCCATCTTAAACAACGTATGATAATGTTTAGTTTATTATTTCTTTCACTGGATTATAAGTTAATACTCACAATGAAATTTTTTTTATTTCAAAATAATTATTTTTTAGGTCTTTTTTTCATCTAAAAAGCAATAAATATCAGTGAACATAAAATCTAGGAGGGGGAAATTTGAAAAAAATTATAGATTTGAAAATATTTAATTGAAATTAAACTTCCTTTGTTATAGAATTTAGTAATTTTAAATAAGAAATACCTGTTATTTTTAATAAATTATTTAATTGTGACTTCTTCCTGTGAATTACTTTGAATTTTTACGCTTTTCTTGACTTCTAAAATGCGACTAAGGAAATAATTCAATTAAAAATATATATATATATTCGGAGTTTCTAAGTTACAAAGAAAAATATGATTCTTTGCAATTATCACCCGCAAAAAAATTTGTTTGAAGAATTTGTTTGATAAAATTTTGATAATTTTTATCTCTAAATAAACTATTATTATTTAGATTCCAAACATACTATAAATGACTAGAATTTCCTACAAAATCAATTGAAATTGAAATAGTTGGAAATTTAATTGACATATTTAAAAATGTCTTAAATTATGCCGAATTGAAATTAATTTGAAAATATAAAAAGTATATGATATATGTGATTCAGAAACAGTTCAGATGAAAAATATTTTCTGTTTCAAATAAAATTACAATTAACGATCTAAAAGCAGTGCATTTATATCTATTACTAATTAAAGATGCGTTGTAACTAGGAATTTCCGATAACTTTCAGGAAGTCAGCTGTTATTCGTCTTCATTGAGAGAAACAGCCCAGTGCCCTCCTTAATTATCAAGAACTACAGTATATACAGTATAGTTGACATTTAATTTCTACAGTTATTGGTATATAAAGCCTCCAGACTAATTTTGGGAATGTACACTCTTATCCATGACGATAATAGCGTCAGACTATAAAGGTTCTGGGTTCAATCACAGCCAGTGTCAATAAATTTTCTCTCGCACTCTCTCTGCATTTCCTACAACGAACATGAAGCTCTCTCACTCTTCGACAGATGGCAGCACTATACTATTTCGGAAAGTTCGATGATTTGCCCTGTTTCGATTAACGCAGCGCATCAGTCTTAATCGTCGTCTTTTTTCAGCATAAGACGTTACGTTACAGGCAATGACCACATAGTTAACGAAAAAAAAAATAACGGGAAAAAGTTACATTCTTTAGTAGAGTTGGTTTTACGGGCATTAACTTATTTTGACTGTCAGCGATTTTGAACAATTTTTACAGATCACTAAGTATATTCTTATGGTCAAATATTTTAGAGTGCAGTTAATTTTATAAGAAGTAGAATATTGAAGGAAAGAAAGTATATTTTAGAAAGAAAAAATACTCGATAGATAATGGTCATTTGCTTTTTATTGCTTTATTTAAATGCATACGAAAGAAAGTGATCGATTATTTTAAGTGTACAGAAACAAAATTGTATTAGAATTGTAACTTAAAGGCATTTCCGTGACTTACAGAAAACAATGCGTTTACATGTTATTTTATTTATTTATTTATTTATTTTTTTTTTTTTTTGGAGAACAAGTAAAATTAAAGTATAGTTATTTATAAACGTGTTAAAATTATTTTGAATTGGGTATATTTCGTCTAAAATATAAGTTATGATAAAATATTTTTTAATTAATTTTTCCTTAATTTTGTCTTAGTTTATTCTTAATTTTGTCTTAGTTTATTCTTAATTTTGTCTCAGTTTATTCTTAATTTTGTCTTAGTTTATTCTTAAATACGTCTTAGTTTATTCTTAAATTTATTTTTCAAAAGAGCTTTAATGAGAAAAATATTCAAAAACATTTTCGGCATAGGTATTTAATTGTTTGAAAGTAAACAAGTCAAAATATTTTCTGAAATATGATTAATTAAATCAGATGTTCACAAAATTCTATATTAATTCAGCTCTAATTTGAGTTTTTTATACATTGTTTATTGTTCGATGGATAAAAATGAATAATCACTTAAAATTTGTCAAAATCATCTTCAAATGTTTACAAAATCAGTTAATCTTAAAATGAATTTACATTATATTTTGTTGAAGTTTCAGTTATCATAAATTATAAAGCTACTTTGAAGCTTGTGTGCCATAGGTTGCTAAATATTTAAATTTAAACTTTTACAACATAAATTTAACTACAGAAAGGTTAAATCCAGTGTAAGTAGCGAGCGAGTTTAACTCTTGCTAATCTTACTAGATCTAAGCGCTCATCTTCTTTTAATCCTTGCAGTGTATTCCTACCCGTTTATTTCAAAAGTACTAATACCTTAACTTGTTTTTATTTTTAAAACAATTTCGGGCTTTAAAATAAAGCTAAATTACGTAAAGGATCTATTAATATCGAATATCGCTGGAGAATTCCGCATAAACCTTATCAATTCGGACTTGTCTGCATCGATGGTCTTGAAACAATGGAACACCATAAGTACTGCAATCAAGAATGCGACAAATCATCAACTGCCACACATTGTTGGAATCTTGTGCATAAATTCACTTTCAGCAATGCCGAAGACTGTTACATCAGTGGAAATTGATGGCGTGGAATCCTGTTTTATTCATATGAATGCCGGTTCCCTGTTAATGACATAAGTTTCTGACAACCTTTCCATAGAGTGATACAATGCATATTTTGCTGATTTTCCAGTCTCGTTCACAGTGGTTATTCCAGTTTTGCTGTTTCTTCTTAATTATATGCATAAACTAAACTATATATAATCTATATAATATATATAAACTAAAGCTAAATGCCCAGCTAATGACTCATTTTTTTCATGCAGTTTCAAAAAAAATTGTTGCAAATATTAAAGTATAAGATATTTATTCTTATTAAAATAAGTCAATGAAATATTTTCTGAAAATACTCTTGTTTCTTCTATTATACTCACATTTCAAGAAGTAATTTTAAATTCTAATTCGAATGCAATCCTAACCTGTCATTACAACTGAAAGAAGTTAGAATGTGAAAAGATTTTGCTCCGCTTCGTGGATGAGCATTCAAATAACGAGATATTTACGAGAAAAAAAATCGGATTCTCTTAGCTTGGATTTAAATAATTTGATACTGAAGAACTTAATAAGGATTGAAAAGTCACGAACTAAAATATATGCTAATATCTTTTTAGTACCTCTTGACAACGGAACTATTTCTAGAAGTATTTTTATTTTAAATTTTATGCAAAAAAGTGACAATGATAAATTTCTTTTGTCTTCAAATGACACACTTAATGAAACTTCAGCATATCTGAGAATTATTTGGAATGATTGATGTGGATTTTATCAGTTATTTTATTTCATTTATTTATCTACTAAATATAATTATTAAGCATTCAATTTATTCTTAAATATTTCAAATAAGTTCAAAACATAGCTCAGAAAAGCTATTGATAAATTAAATTCATTAACTTCCAACGCTTAATAAAGTTATTCTATGTCATAGAAAAGTTAATTAGTTTTTTCGAATGTTCGAATGTAGTTTCATCTGCTTCATTTCAATATGTTTAAATTCTATTCCCTAAGTTAATTGTTAGAAATAAACTATGGAGTATAATATACTTCATTTTTAGATCTTAGATTAACAGCATATTTTTACTGTGGTTATAAAACATGCAAAATACATAACTTACAGAATGCCCTATTCCCTTTATAGCTTAATTAATTACCCTTGCCAAAAAATATTCAAAGAAGTATAGAAAATGGCACGATTTGAATATTTCAACAAGTGTTGAATAAAGACATGTCCGAAATCTAACAAATCACGATAAAGAGAAGCGAAACTGAAACTGTTAAAATCTATTTTAAAACCAGAAAACAATTGAATGTAGATTATTTTAAATATTTCCAAGTTGCGTACTTTGGCATTTTTTTTTCTCTTTTGAGATTCAACATATTTTAATAGTATTTTGGAATTTTCCTTTTCAACCGTGAATTTGCGAACTCTCATTTTCATTCTTTTTAATCTTCATTTTTGCCACAAATTTGGATTATTTTTTAAGTGCCCAAAATATTTGATCTCTAAATCTGTATCTCCCTTAATTGAATTTTTGTAAATTGCAAAAGAATTTTATTAAATAAAAAATATTTTTTACTGACTTTATTTTTTAAAAACTTTAAGTTTCATACAGGATTTTTTTTTTTAAAAAAAAAGTTTATACTGTTTTTTGAAAAAACTTTTTTTTCAGGATTTATGTTAGAGGACTATAAAAAATCATAATTTTAGTGTACAATTTAAACTAAATTTTGTATTTTGCCAGTTAAAATAAAACAGTCTTGATTTATCTGAAAATTTGTACACCTTACAATTTGAATTTTTTTATAAATATTAAATCAAATAACAAATACTTACTCCTTATAACATTTTGAAGGGCATTATCTTTGAAAAAACCAGTTTTATTATTCGATGCAAAAAGGATTTCCTTTCATTTTAAAAATTACGAGATACAGTAAAATTCTAAAAAAGTGAAAATAATACGAAAGGGTTCAGCATTCAACTACCTCCTGACCAAACAATTGGTATCATAGTATTCCCATTATAGCTACCACTTACATTCAAAATATCAACCACAAATTTATCTAAAGAAAGTTGCTTCTGTTTTAAAAGCTTAAATATTAGTTGTCATACTTAAAATCAACACTTCAAACCACTAAGATTCAAACCACTCAGTGCATAAAAATCAGATAATTTTTTAAATTGTGGTTATACGCAGAGCATGAGAAAATTTGACTATATTGTCTACGTCTACATTAAACAGTTTTATGCAATATTTTTCTGTACAAAATTTTTTTTAAATATATATTTTTTAATTGTGAAAAATGGACCCTTATTAACTTCTTTACATACATATTATTTTATATGAAATCTTTAGAAACTTTGTATAATTTTATACCATGGATGAAAATTTAGCCGACATAGATTGTTTATTTTTGCCCCGGAATTGCACTTCTTTGACATTTCCTTCCCTTTTAGAAGTTTTCTTTTGATCGTATGCCAATATTTATTCCAAACACAGCAATTCAGAATTCCTTTTTCGTTATTATTTTTCCCTTCATCGACACTATTTCTGTTTATTTGTGTCCTTAACAGAACAAAATTATATTTTTTCAGTCCTTTAACGCCAACGTTATTTGGAAGGAAACACGACTTATGTCAAGCAAGACAAAAGCATTCAGACTGACATAGTTGAACAATAATGAATAAAGTTTGTTTTCGAAATTTTCAGTATTAATCAGTTATTAATACACAGTTTTAAAATTCCTGTCAAGTACATAAAAACAGGCCGAAAATCAATTGTGACAAAATGTCGTCTGCATAGAAAATCTGGATAGTCGGCTAATCATATGAGACTTTTAATAATTCTAATAAAATGATTTTCTCAATGTATAATGTTTCATATAAAATAAATTTTTCTTATTAATTTGAAGTAAGCTATAAAATTATAGGTAACTTAAAATATAATACGCATTTCAAATTAAGAATATTAAATACAAGATAATTTATTCCATATTATTAAAATCAAATATTACCCTTATTAGTCTATAGAAAGCTTAAAAAAATATGACTAGACTTTGTATGGAATTATAAAAAGAAAGAAATATCGGAAGACATTTATAAGTACCGGTATATTTAGAAAATCTTAAACGAAATTAAACTGAGTTTCAAATTGGTTGATTTTTAAAATTCAATCGCTTAAAACTTTTATCAAAAACATTTAAAGAACTTTTCTCAAAAATCATTCGAACTCTTACTAAAAATTTCCTATAGTTAATCTTGCTGCCAAGAATAACGTTAAGTTTTTAACTATTTAAATAAGCTTTATAGTTCTCATTAATTTTTCAGATATTACTTACTAAATAATTTCAATGTTATCAAAATTTTAATTATTAATAACAGCATTTTAGATTGTAAAGAAATCCCACTATACCAAAAGAAAAAATCCCGATTATTTGAAATGTTCCAAGTAAAAATATGAAATTAAGAGAATAATGTTATTTAATCAGCAAAAGAACAAGTGCAAGTATAATTATTTATTTTATATCGTTTCAAGTTTCATGTTAAAAATATTACATCGTTTTGTCTTAGTAAGAAATAAATATTAGAAATTAAATGTTTTTGGCATTATCGTTTCCACTTGATAATGATCAACTAGAATCAGTTACAAGAATAATTATGATATGTGTAGTTGTTATGCAGTGTTTAAGATGGCGTGCGAAACATATTCAAAAATACTAAACCAATTAAATAATTTTCTTACAATTTCCTTTACAAATTTTAATAATATTCGACAAACGAAAATTATTGACTTTTACAGCTGTACAATCGCCAATCATTCATACCTTTCAGACTTTTGCAGAAACTATTCAGCTTTACCAGCGAACTATAAACTCTCCCGAGAAATGTACCTTCTGGAAGAGTATTTAAGACATCAATATTTTCTGAAAAAAGGTAAATATTTTTCAAATCAAATCGAAAAGCATTATTTAAAAAACGACTGGAAGAAGAGAAATTGTCTCGAACTATATATAAAAGGAATAATTAATTTTTATAAATTAAAATTGTTCTCATAAATTTATACAGTTCGCTGTGTAGTATTTCAATTGTTAGAATCTCAATTGTTTCCTATACATTCTATATAGTGCTAGTTTTCGGCATATTTGCTATTGTGTTAATTTCGGCATGTTTCCTATTGTTTGCTATTGCTTCACCATTCATTTGTATAGTTCCTTTACATTTTATTCCACTGTTCACAACATTAGTATTTGGCTTTTCTATAAGAAAGCAAACGAATTTTAAATAAGAAAATCAATATAAATTTTCGCTGCTACCTTGCACTTTGTGATTTCATTTAATTTTTATTTTTTTTCCTACAGTTCAGTAGTTCATTGTACATCATAGGTCATCAGCATGATCAAAACAATAGATAATTCAAAATATTGAGACAAGTTGTTTTGTGGTGGTAATTGTAATAATATATTTGATTTTGACTCCCTGGTCTTTTTTATGCTATGCGCCGGTACCAAATTGAGAATTTCAATATTTTGTAAAATATTGCACATGTAAACAAGAAATCAATATAAATTTTCACTGCTACCTTGTACTTAGTGATTTTATTTAATTTTTATTTTTTTTCCTTACGGTTTAGTAGTTCATTGTATATCATGGGTCATCAACATGATCAAAACAATAGATACTTCAAAATATTAAGACAAGATGTTTCAGAATGATGATGGTGATATTAGAAGAGTTTTTATCATGATTTAAAATATTAACATGGAATAATGCCACGAGTAAAAGAAATCATGCAGTTTTTGAGCAGCTCTGTTAACACGATTTAAAGTTACTTAATTTTTGAAAGAGGCAAGGTAGCGAACTAGCCAAACGTGACATCTCAAACATTTGAGGAAATCACTCTACGCATAAATCATTTCAGTGTGTTGTGGGAGACTTTTAATTTCCTTATCTTAAAACTATTTGCAGTACGTTATGACATTGTACTGGATATATTTTGTTTACTTGCTTTATCGTTAAATTTGTCCACTCTTACCCCTTACACATTAAAATACATTTCCTAATGAGATATGTTGCATTCAGTCTAAGACTTAAGGCGAAACATTTATACTCAAATAAAGGAAGAGAGTTATTTCTTCAATTGGTTGAAATGGTTTATTCCAAGCACTTCCCAGGAAATTGGGAACTTAGACACATTATTTGCAGTTTGTACAAAAAAATTCAGATAAACATGTTTTCTGAAAACTCTAACAATTGTGAATAATAATAAATGTAGCTAGAGAACAAGAGTAAAAGAATTTTTCAAATTTGGGTGAACATTTTCAAGCATGTTATTTGTTCTTTGTATCAAATAATTTCATTATACCAAGCAAAACATTTTCATTTTTTTTCTTACTAAATTAAAAAATCTGTTCTTTTTCCTTTAACGATTGGAGTGATAAAAAATTGTTAGGTATAAAAAAAGCTGCTTTAAAAAAATGTATTTGCAGCTAGACAAAATAAAATAAAGACACACATTTCTCTTATTTTGAGGGATATCCCCCCCCCCCTCAATGCTTTGAAAATTACTCGCATTCACCATGTTTACGAAGTAAATATGATAGCAACAACCCCAATCGAATTTCAAATCCTTTATTTGCCCTCTACTTATTTTTCTGTGAACTGTCAGTTTAATTTTGTTGGTGAACCGGAGGCTAGAGAAACTCGAGTGAAAGATATTCTCTCATTATTTGTTTGGCCTAAAACTGTTTAAGCAAAGTTTCTTTTCCCGAGGGTGACTGCAAGGTGCAAATAAAATGTGACAAATTTTGTTCGTGCAATTGAAATTTTAACTTCATTGTTATTTTCGATAAAACTTTTTTCAATTATTTTTTAACAATGTATTATTTTATTTTAAGAAATTTTGCCAAGAAAGTCGGTAAAAAAGAGAAACAAAATTGAAATGTTTTTAGTTCGTTTTAAATAAAATCTTTCAATGTTTTGAGTATGTAGACGTTGACTCTGATATAAAACGTTTGGGCTATATTAAAATTAAAATTGAGCTTTTATACATAATAAGTAAATAAGCATTTTTTTAGATCTTTAAGTTATATTCATGCATAATATGTAAGATAAATATTTTTTCTTTTAGATGCTGTAAATATTTAGGATATTCCAAAATTCATGCGTAAAATAATTTTTGTAGAAAATAGCATATTGGATTATCTTTCTCTCTGGTTTTGCTGGCACATACGTAATTTTTCTCTAAGTTCACCTTAAAATGTTTGCTTCAATGTAGTTGAATATTGTTGATATGAGGCTAAAATTTCTCTTTTAAGTTGTATGTGGTCTTCATTCGTTGACATAAACGTCTATAAAAAGTAAAAAAGTTAAAAGCCCACCAGTATCTGTGCTGTCAATTCAGATTTCCAAAGTATGACTCATCATTGCTCAATAATGAAAAGACCTTCCTTATTTCACGCAGCGTTCAATTTTTAGTATCCTTGCAACTGCCCCGTTGATTATTTTTTGGACGGATATATTTTCGTGCCCGACTGTCACAAAATCTAATTTTCGCCACCTCTTATACCCTGATCAATTAATTTTAATCTTCACATTTTTTTAACTAAACATTCCTAATATAAGGAAGTCACGGGTATTTACCTATATAATATTTAATTGGTTTTCCTGATTCGGGAAAAAAAAGTTTAAACTGCTTGCTATTAGATTTAAAACTCGTGAAAACGTACTTATTACGTTTGTTCCATTTGGCAAAAAAAGTAAGACTGAAATTGTATTTTTAAAGAGATTAAATTAGAAATAAGGGACACTATCATCACCGCAAAAATGCCTCATCATACCTGAAAAATGGTAGCATAATTGGATATTGGATAATTGAAATGTTAGACACATACAATATATCCACTATAATAGTTCTTTATTATGCTTGAGAGATGGCTAAAAGAATGAGAGCTTATTTTCCGCTGATAAAACTCACGTTATTCTTTTTGGAACCATTCTTAATTATGGTATATTTATAGAAAGAAAAAAAATACTTAAGGATGGAATTTTGCCAAGTGTTTGTTTTTATAATATTTAGATAAAAAACTCTTGGAAGCACGACAAAAACAACTTTTTTATGGCTTAACTGAATCTAGTTATTTATTTATAAACCATATTAAATGAGTGGAAGTAAAGATAAGAATTGAACTAACTTTCATTTTTTTCTGGTTTCTTAATGTTCTCAGTAAGTTTTCCTATAGTAAATTAAAAATGCATTTAAAAAATTACTAACACTTAAATATTTAAATATTGATACCTTAATTAATTAATCATCTGAACATCTTATTATGTTAATAATTATTAGTAATAATTAATACTTAAAGAAATTATTCAATTACAAAACATTTTATCAAAAATTACTTATGTAAAAATTGCATAGCAATCATTACTTATTTAGTGATCAGTGAATACGGACGCAATGGATTGTTTATTATATCTTTATGTCTATTCATATATTTATTTATTAAAATTAGCTATGAAGTCATTTCTCTCTATTACTCTTGAACATTTATAATTTCTTTAATTAAAGTTCTGAATACTTTAATTAATTAATCAGCTAAACCTCTAATTCTGCTAATAATTATTAATATTTCGAGAAATAATTCAAGCTAGTTCAAATAAGTAGACAAACAGTAATGACCTGTAGAAAGACGGATAAGTTCCAAAACTGCACTTATTGGAAAATCAAGATTATCCTGCTTTCCTTCTACCAGAGAAACTCATGATTTGTCATTTAAGTTGCTCAGCGCACTGTTCCTGAATCTAGAAGCATCTTTCCTTTTTGGTAAGAGTATCTTCATGTCTATAAGAGTGGTCAATACTTATCACATAACTCCATGAGTAAGGTGTGATCTGATAATAATTAGAAACTCATAAGTTTTTTTTTCAGATCGGAAGATTATTTTCATATAGAGAGCTAATCCTCAAAGCCACAAATTAAAAGAATATTTGTGTTTTACCTTTGATATTAATGTATGCTCAAAACAACTATCAGAATTACTAACAAACGAGGTGCGAATCTTAGTAAAATCCATCTAGCACTTTAAAATTCTGCAATTTTTTACAGAATCTGATCACCTGCTCTCCTTACAACGAATCAGTTCATCCTGTCGTTTATACTACTTTTTAAAGACGATTACCTCATCCGTATCCCATGAAGCATTTAAAGTTTACAAATCTTTCATCTTCAATACGCTATGGTAACTTTCAGTATTCCTCAGACAAGGTTTAATCTAACAGCAAGCTTCACATGCATAGCAGTATGCAAGGTGCAATTCTATACATTCCTGCAGTTTGCTTAGCAGCATTCAAGGCTGTGTGATTACTTTAACTGAAAACGATCATACAGTACTCAACTTTGGTGTCCCCTTTTTGCCATCACTACAACGCAAGCCTCAAACCTCATTACTAAAATACAGCATAGCGATTTTATTGACTAAATAATCTTACCACTTTACCATGTGAAATTTAACCCACCTCTGTTATAAACACACGAGCTGTATTTAATGTACTAAATTCCCAAAAGATCATAACCTGAGGTAAATATTAAATCAACAATTAAAAAATAAGAAGTTTTATTTAAAACTGAATGTATTTTTACTGTTCTACAAGCAATTTATTTGTATGAATAAAATGTCGGTTTTGTTATGTGACACTTTTAATTATATTTCTTATAACTTTTCTTAGGCATATAATAAAATTAAACATAATGACTGAAGAGCTGTAACTGAACACTACGTACACAAGGAAAAAAAAATCTTGATTTAGAAACATTTGGGTGCGCAATTTTATTAGGATAAAAATTACGAATGTCTAAATTGGAGACCTTTGCATAGTAAAAGCCATATCAAATACATAAGGTATTATTTAAAAAAATATCATCACTGCACAATTTATAAATAATTGTGATTAAAATACACAATTTCATACAAGGTATTAAAAGGTATTAATTTTTTTTTTTGCCTTCTCTCCCACCCAGATGTATAATTTAATTAAAAATATTTCGATTTGCCTTACTAAAAGACTACTTAGTCTAAGTTTACTTTGAAATCATAAGACTATGATACTTCTGATAAACATCATTGGTCATTTAGAAATTGTTTGAAGCATTAACAGAGTGTTAATGATATGGTACTTAAAATCGAGAGAAATGGTGAATAGAGATTCATCGCAATTGGCAATTAAGGCTTCCTGCTCCATAATTAACTTAACATATCTTTAATTACACCGTAAATTTAGTAAATCAATATGAAAATGACATGTTGGTCAGTAAGTAAGCATTTTATTATACCTAAAACTGTTTGGGTATTCAGAATTTGAAATTTCTATAATGGTGTTTCAGTCTCTCATATTAAGAATGCCATCTATCGTAAAAGTCTATCATTACTATAATCATTATTTCTCCACTAGTTCTATTATTATCATAAAAATGAATAATTTTCTCTTTCGAAGTTGAAATTCTTTTTGATATTGCTTTAAGGAAATGGATATTTCTGAAGAAAAAATAAAAATAGTCACAACGTACCATTTAAATAAAATAAGCATAATATACCCTTAAAATGTTTAATTTTATAAGTAAGAATAATTGAAAAAAAATATTTTTCTTGCATATTAAATAATATTTTCATAATTACGAAATGCTACATACCGATAAATTTAAGCAGTTCCAACACTATTAGTAATTTAAGTTCTAAAAAAATATATCATATTATCGAAAAAAATATTTAAATGAAAAACATTATACCCTATCTATTTAACCTATAAAGTACACTGTAAGTCCAAAAGTCACGTCGCATCAACAAGTCGCAAACACTCTCACCATCGATAGTTGCCCCGGAAAGTCACTAATAAGCGATAGTTGAGAAATAACAATCAGCAAATGCTTTCTTAATTTCGTAGAAAGTTACACATGTTATGTGACTAGTACTATGTCTCTAGATAAAGCCATTTGTGCAAATCTGGTAAGAACCTTATTATAAAAGTTCTTACCAAAGATCAACCTACAATATAATGTTATATTGCATCAGTGAAAGTTCAACCAGGTATTCTAATTAAATTTAGTAATAATGTTACATGGCATTTTTTATTACTTTAGATTTTAAATTGGTAAATTGTGAAAACTAACCTTAAACTTATTAAATTGGTGGATAAATCGTAGAAAAAAAGTGGTTCTGCGTTGAACAATAAATTCGGTGCTTTTAACGGTTTCAAATTTGCCTTTAGTAAGATATTTAATTTTATTTAATGCACGATATTGAATAACTGATCTTTTAAATTTTTGACTAACAATGCTTAACTTATTAGCCTTATAATTTTGAACCCAACCCAAAAAAACAATGGAGCTACTGGTTTAAGCATTGGAGTGATCTAGCCTTCGTGGTGGACTTTTTAACCTATGGGGATAGTTTACGTTAGCACTATGGTCGGTCGTGTGAGTCAGAAGCAGAAATCAAATCGACCAGCCATATCTGGGATTCAAGCGTGAGAGCGTGAGTTCTATCCTCTCAACCATTTTCTTCTCAAATCTTCTCAACTCTTTGCAAGGAAATAAATCGAACCATATTTTCAATTTGTTTGAACGATAGTACTATATAATCTAATACAAAATGTCCCACAATACGGTTCAATTTAGTGCCATATTAAGGTTTTAGCAATGGTTGTATGGTATGGCTTCAGAAAAAGATCTTACAAATTAATATTTCAATGTTCAAAATATTTTTAAGAGATTTAGAAAACATTTATAAATGTATTTTATAATGATAATTTTAATTATTTTTCTTCAAAAAGTCTTTTTAAAATAATTATTTAGAATAGTCATAAGATTGACTTCAAAACGTTTAGATTTATAGTTTTAAATAAATTTAGATTATAAAATTTTGTACTTTGTATTTCTAAAGACTATGTGTGTTGATAATTGAAAACTCATACAATAAAAGGTTTACGAAAAGAAGGAGACGAGAAGAATTTTACAAATTCCAATATTCTTCAAATACTTTGCAACAATACAACTCCAAATTTCCAACAAAAAAAATGCATATATTTCTTGAAAAATCTTCTTATCATAAGAATGTTTATTCAGGTGGCTTAAAAATTATCAACACAGAAGTCTTGATAAGGTTTTTTTAAGCTAAAAGAAACTTTTTTAAGCCATAGGAGGTATTTTTTTCATTTAAAGTTTTGTTTGAAATTCGAAGATAAATATTTGGAGTATGCTCTTATCTTTGCTCTCCAGTAATTGAATGGAATACTACCTTTTATTTATTTTATATAACTTGGAATTTAATATAATAAGCAATTTCTATATGTTAAATTAAAAAGCCCCAAACTTAAATGGCAAAAGTGAAAACTTTATTTCGATCTTAATGAAAAATGAGCTGTTATTTATTTCTTTAATATGGAATAAATGAGAGATTATTTGCTAAATATTTATGCAAAACAATTTTTATTGAAAGGATATTTAGGAAATATATATTACCGAAAAGCAATTTTAATTTGTTCTATGATAAGGAAATTTGTTTTTGTCAAAGAAAATTATTTATGCTGGCTTTAGTGTTTTTATATTTAAAGCTTCAAAAGGATAATTAATAAATAAAATAAAATAATTTTTTGAGCACTGTCATAAGGGGATTAATTATATTGATGTGGACGTTGAGTATTTGAGGGAAAAAGAATTCAAAAATTAAAAACAAATCTTCTATATCATTACTTTCTGTTGCTTTTAATTTAGTAGAGGAACAGTTATTTTGAGCTAAAAGCCATCTCAGCAAAATTAATTATTTTTTCAATTTCTTATAAAATCTCAACCGCATTTTGTTTATGCCATAAAATATCATTTACGCATGCGTATAGAACATGATAATTATATTTTCTCCCTCTCTATAGGTTTGATTCATATCAATATGAGAAACAGTCTTAACCGGCTTTAGACTGAATTAAATATTTTCAAAATGTTCTACAATAATTCTATAAACATGGGTATGCTCAGAAAAATATGACCTTCTTTCTTTTATACGGAACAAATTGCAATGGAAAATTATGAAAACAATTTCAGTAATTTCTCAACAATTCATATGAAAGAATAAAACTCTTTTAAAAAATGAAATACTTTTTAAAAAGTAAATTTAGCTCTATAGAAAATTTAAAAATTTTCCTACAGATAATTACTATACGATTTTGGAATGAGACTGAATTAACGAAAACAGTTTCGGAAAACAAAGCGTAAAATTAATTTTGAATTATAATTCTGAAAAAAAGAAGGCTGCATAACATTTTAATAAGACTCATCAGATATTACACAATTTAATATGATATAGCTATTTTTTGCGTTCGATCTTTTTCCTTCACTTTCAAAAATTTAACCACGATTAGGTAGTATTAAGCATTCTGTCATTACTTTTGCCATTATTTCTAAATCACAAATACAATAAAAGTGCACATTATAAACTTCAAATTACTCCTCAAAAATTTTTTCAAGAAGTGAAAAAATATTTCATATTGTCTATCCAATAAGTGTGAGAAACAAGTTAGACGAAATTTTCTGAAACACTCCGTCACTGACGGTGTAGTTCCTTCAGAAAAGTTTCGCCAACTGCAGCAATGCTTTTATTAATTAAGAAAAAAAATATTGCTTTTAAATATTATCCCTACTAATCGTTTAGCTATCGATACAAACCCCTGTATTGATTCCCAAGTGTAATTAAGTGTGCATGTAATCGTATTTTTTTTAAATTAGCTTAACGGGGATAATGGAATTAATAGTATTATCTCCAATAATATTTGTTACATGTATATGCAAATTGCAATACATATGCATATGTATATGCTGGTGTGTATGCCCTCGTGTGCGTATGTGTAAGCAAGTGAGAAAAAATATTTCTTTACGACATAGAAATTGAAACTATTTAAAAGTATAACTATGTTACAATGGTAACTAATAATCAACATTGATTTGTTATTTTAACTGTATTACAATAATGATAAATGTCAATGCAAATTTTAAATGAAGCACTAGAACACATGACGGGTATATTTACGTTTCAAAGAGTAAATAAGCAATCTCTAAAACTGTTTGAAACTAAAAAAGGCATCTTTACATCGTCCAATTGCTCATTCGCGTTGTCTCCACTTAGACACATTACAAGTTTTTGTAATTTTCACTAGGTAGAAACATCTTTTTTTCTGAAAAAAAATGGGCAACATTTTGAAAAAGTGTAATATTACCCTTTTAAAATATTACTCTTGCCCATAACTCAATGGTAAGATAGTCTTCAAAATTAAATTTTTTTTTCTGAAATTAAGACATTTAAAAAGCAAAAAATTATCAAAACTACCAGAATATTAAAACATTTACAGTGTTTATAGCTCTATGAGAACACCAAACAGCTCGGAAATTTTTAAAGCACTGGAATATTGTTTTACAATATAGGATACCATTTTAAGAAATGGTTTTTAAATTTGGTAATTTTATTATGATGTCTTAAAGCAAGTCCTGAAAACCATTTATTCGGTTAAATTTACTTTTCAATTTTGTATTTATTCACTAAATGTGTGGTAATAAGAGATATAATTTTTGAAACCAAAATATATGATAAACAGTTACCATATAAACGAAAAAAAAAACCAAATTAATAGCTTACATACCGTATATTTTGGTTTTATTAACTATACTTATCGTTTCTTCTGTCAGAAATGCCATTACTATACACTAATTTTTTTCTCTGCATAAAAATAGCTTTTTTTATAAACACTGCTAACTGTAAAATAAATTTCAGAAGAAATTTAAAAAAATCAATTACTAAATAGTGTTTGTTAAGTACATTTAACATCAATGGTTGGAAGTATTGAGCACAGTTAAGAATGATGAGAAAAAAAATCAGATATAAAAAACTGAGAATGTAAGCTAATAGTTCTAAAATAAATTTGCTAAAGCATATAATAAATCAACGAATTATTATTTTACTTTCGGAAAGAGTTTCATAAAGTGGAACTAAAAATTTAAAACTCTTATTTTTTTATTTGTCATATTATATGATTTTAAGCCATTCTTCTATACTCTCAAAGAAAAAAAACATAAATTACTTTTTCATAAAAAATATCTTCTTTTAATTACTAGCTCAAAAAGTTTTTTTGTTCGTTTCAAAAAAATCATTCAAGAAAAACTTATCTTAAATGACCAATTAATAAAATTGTTCCTCGTTCCATTAATTGCTTTTAAAGATATCTGAGAGCTGGTAAGGTATTCGCAGCAAAAAAAAACAGCACAAATTCTTTGAAGGAAGAAAATAATATAAAAATCCACATTATAAAAAATATAGGAAAAAGTAATGAAGAAAAATTAGAAAATGGACAAAAGACTAAAAATGATGATAAATGCTGTATCTTAATTGCTGTTTTACAATTTATTGTATTTCTAATTTATAATTACATTTTGTTTATGAATTGTGCGTTTTCAATTTTTATTTTATTTTTAAGAATAATCCTTTTTGAGTAGCCAAAAATTTCTTTTTTTTTTCACTTCGTAAACAATTTGTTTTTTGAACAAAGGAATTCAGGAAATTAAATGAAATTTTTTTTTTCGAACCTACTGTTGTAAGCTTTTAAGCAAAATCCAAACGATAACATAAGCAGTGACTAAAATAGAAGAATATAGATTTTATTTCCGATGACGTGTCTTTCAGTACGTCCCAAAATTCTCACAAGAAATGATTTGAATAGAAAAAGAAAGTTAATTTTGGACTTAAAATTGAGATTTTTAATGATTATTAAAGTGTACAGTAGAGGGTTATATTTTGAATCGCATGTCTAATCTATGCATATATGTAACAGAATTTCGTTGATGCAACTTTAGTTTTGAGATATTTCTTCCTCCATGGCGGACGTGTTTAAGGGCTTAATGGCAAAAACCATAAACATAAATAAAGAAATAAAAAACTCCAAAAGTTTGAATCATATGAGGCATCTAAGTTTGATACCCAGAAAAAGAAACTTTAATTTTTATTTCTGTAACTAATAACACAACAATAATCATCAATGAATACTAATAACACAGCAATGCTAATCACTGAATACGTGTAAAAATTTTTTACATAACGCTCGATTTGTAAAAATCTTGAAGTATCATTGACTTTGTTTTTCTTATTGAAGACATTGCACTGCCCATATTGCTCAAAATCTAAGTTTTTGTTACATATATTAGGCAAATTATTCAGTTCAATCACAGCACAATAATCAGCTGCTCATTTTTAGCAACACTTCGACAATAAAATTTACATTCGCCGAATTCGCATAATTGATTTGTAACAATAAGCAATTAAATGCTCACTATTTTTAATAAGATTCCCATAACAAATAACCGGTATTTGGCTGTAACTGCCAAAAACCGGTTTTTATTCGACATTGCGATTTAGAGGCATTCTGTACTATAACGACTACTGACATTTTCATCATCTTGGAATGGTTGCCTAAGCCTAAAGAGGATAATACCAATAATTCCATCAGAGCAAGAACATATTCCATGCAGTCGATAATAATATCACGTAAAAATCATGCACATGCGTCCTCAGTATTTAAAATATTGCACTGAACGCCTTACAGAATAATTGTGAACAATTTTACCTCCTTGCCACTATTCCTTTCTCTTATACTCCTGTCGTTTGGTTTTACTATAGGTGCAAACTGGTGACATTCGTTAAAATGCATATTATTTTAGTAGATGTGGGTGATAATTTTGCAGGAGAAATTTTTATTTTAGAGTCTAATTTTTGTGTAATTCTGAATTAACTTTAATTTATAAACATGTATTTAATTAAAAATATCAGATCCCGACTTATTTGCCAACTTGATTTCGTTCAGTTCATTCCAATGCATTCGTGGAAAAAAATATTTGTGAAGCAAACTTTAAATATACTTATTTCAAGTAAAAAAAAGCATATATGACTGTATGGCATTACATATTACAATTTTATCTATTTTAATACTACAATTTGTAAGTATAACATTCGCATGCGATAAAATATTCATTCAAGTCGTCATTTACCTGCTCTTAAACGAATATAAAACTTAAACATTTAGCTTATTTGAAATGTGGTAACCATTTTAAAACATTGCTTAAGAGATTTCTCTAGAATAAATATTTATTACTTATTTAACTAAAGTTCAAATTAATCCTTTACGCCCATTTCATATTCATATAAAGTAAATTTTTAGTAATTATTGTAAAATTTGTATTAATATTTTAGTTCAAATAAACTTTTCTATTCATGTATTCATACTTGTGTATACAAATGTTCAGAAAAAAGTACTCGATGATTCTATATACTACAAATAGTTTTTGATTACTACAATAGACCAAAATATTACTACTATTATATCTTAAACTTCTGAAACTATTAAAAACCTGTCTGATTTTCTCATTTTTTACCAAACTATTAGAACTTTATTAGAATTACACTTTTTAATGGTGCATAATTTGCGAAGTTTAAAAGATGGTATTTTAACATTTTTATTACATTTCTTAAACATATTCAAGCTTTTTTTAAACAATTTAAATTTATATATTTGTTATTTAATGATATACATTTTATATTTGAATTTTGAAGTATCTTTTAATTTAACAAGTCTAAGATAATCCTACTCTCGTATTGCATAATTGGCATTGAAAGGAATATATATTTATTATTATCCAAAGTAACTAATTAAGGAAAAATATATTGAAAAATATAGATTCCTCAAAAGGCATCGTTATTCATGAAATATTAAAAATTAAGTTTTATAAACATTTATCCAGACAAAATATCTACAATTCAAATTAATTTTTTGTTAAATTTGAAACTCTTTCATAATATGGATTTAATGAAGTGTTTGAAAAATCTTGATAAACCTAAATAATACTTACATGGAAAAATATTGTGCTTTTTTAAAATGTTATTCCATTGAGATCTTCTTAATATATACTATCGGAATACTTTTAAAAATGTTAGTCATGATAATAAAATATGTAATTCTTTATAATAAAAAGGGATTTTAAATAAAAGGTTTTAAGAATTTTGGTGACGTTCTAATAATACGGATATTAATAAATATTTCAATTTTTAATTCTTAATGACGAAGTAAATATTTCAAAACAAACAAGAATATTAAAACTATTTCGTAATAGAAATTATTTTACCATTTTTGACATTCGAAAAAATTTGTTCTTCATAAAACTAATTCTCGAATTAAAATTTATTCTCCAATAATTAGATATTTTTTAACATTTTCAATTTGTTATAAATATATGAAAGAAACTGTTTTTAAAAATTTTAAACTTAAAATAGTAAAACATTTAAGTTCTACACAAATTTTAAATCAAATATGGCAAATCCAGACTGGTCTGATTAAATTTAAAATGTAATATTCCTTATTTTGAAAAAACAAAATAGTACTTTTAAAATCACTGAAAAAAACGAAATAATGAAAGCCATAGGGATCAAATGCCACGATTTTTTTAATTTTGAAATATTATAATTGCACCTAACCAGTTAATTCAAATTATAATTATATATAGCAGTTATTCAAATATATTCAATATATAAGTCAACTATATTCAAATAAGACTTTTCATTTAAACAGTTTTAAATTAATTTTAATTGCACATAACTAGTTAATCTAAATATAAAATAAATTTTTCCCTTCAAAAATTATTTCTCTGAGTTAGGATTTAAAATTTTGCAAAAATTTTAAAATTTAACTTTTTAAAAAAACATTTATTTCCTTTAAATTTAAGAATAGCTTGAAACGTAAGATCTATTTTTTAAAACAAAATTATAAATAAATAACACTAGGGAAAAAAATTTTGCTGCATTTATGCAAATACTTGATCTTGTTTAATTCGTGTAAGGGTATTAAAAATCTGAAAGCAATTTTTTTTTAAAGTTACCGATTTTTTAAATAACATTTTAGTCTAATTTTAGTCAAAATACACTAGTTTAAAAACCTTATAAATTACTCGGGGGTGGCGTAAACGTTGCGACAAACTTCAAAGGGAGCATCATCAGGATTGAAAATGTATATGAAACAACCCCCAAAAACTTCATCGCTTGCAACTAGGGGAACTTCTTTATAATGAACAGATCAGAAGCGCAAGCAGAATCTGTTCATAAAGAGAAACACTCCAACCGGTGTATGATGGCATATCCAGGCATGGGTTCTGTGATGCCACAATTAGCATACACATATTTATTTTCTATCTTTTAAAATATCTTTCATTACTTAAGCTGATTTTTTATTAATAGAATTATATTTAAAATAAATCACAAACTTAATCTTTTTAAAACAAACATAAAATATTTATTTCTTCTCTTCTAGATTAATGTAACGGATACTTTTTTTTATTTCATTACTAATGCAGACTTATATATTCACTGTCGCCTTTAATCGAAAACAAAAATCTATTTATAACTTTTTATTCTAATTTTCCAACGGCTAAATGTTTCGGTTGCATGGTTATAATAATTCTCATAAATTTGTTGGCGACTCGTGATCGCCAAGGTATTATTTTAAACCCAATATTGATAGGCTGGTTGGCTTTGTTTTGGCTATGTTATAATTTAATAAATCGCCAATTTCGGATCTCCTACCCATGCTTCTCCTGTGTCCGATCGGAACAAATTACACGTACTTTTTAATTTGGCTTTTGATTAGGCAGGTCGTGGGGATTTGTCTCCCACGGCCTGTCCTTATTAATATTATTATACAAAATTGATTCAACTGAAATTCTTATGGATAATATATTTTTATATTTTGTAACTCGAGCTCTGCAAATATACATAAAATAAAAGCCTTTTTTTATTAATTCTAATCCGGCTCAACTATTATTTTCATCACCCTTCTGATTTCTGCATTAATCTTCAGTTTATCAATATCCTACACCCTCCTACAGCACCTGCCTATTCCATCTTAGCATTATTGGCTCCCTAATTTCAAATAATTTCTTTCTTCATAGGTTCCAATGCAATTTTAATCCAGGTGGTATGCCAAAATTCCCTAGAAGTTTGTTAAACATATACTCAACCATCTGCTATGAAAACTTTTTTTTATCTTGCACATTTTGACAAAAAAGACTGAAAAACTCTATAGCTTAGTGAGTGAAACCGATTGATAGTTTGAAATCAGAGATACAAAAGTAAAAACCTTTTCAAAAATCTCATGAAACCAAATAATAATAATTTGTTGCTCAATGTAATATTTGGCTACAATTACTTTTCAAGCATGTACTTTTTTAAAGTTGCAAAAATTCAGAAAATTGAATTGTAAAATTTTACAGTTTAGTAATGGGCCGAACGTATGATATATTGAAGATAAATGACACTTAAGTGAAATGTAGGGATTAACTTTAGTTGGTCATAATTCTGCAGTAGGTATTATTGCAGTAGAATTTCTGAACTGTAAATTGTAGTGTATCTTAACGCCAGAAATGGTGACAACTTCTCTACACCAAAGTAGTGTAGTGAAACTCCGTACATAACTTTTGGATCTACTGTCTTACTACACCGGTGTTCGTTTACACTAACTGGTACAAAGTACCCGTTGTTATTCAAAAACACTAAAATTTATAATTACAGTATAAAATACACAACAAAATCGGTAAAGTTACATTTTACAATACAATATAAAGTAAGAAACAATAGCTTGAAATGCATGCATACACTGATGCTTAAAATATATTTTTTTTGTAAATTAAATATACGCGTATCACATATAGAATCGGAAGACGAATTTGAACTAGGCTTAACAGAACGAAAACGAATAGAAATTACACATTATAAAATAATTTAAAACAGTTCTCGGAGATTTAAAAATTATAATACAATAATCCTTATTACACAACTAAAAAGATACTTACACTTTTAAAGACAAATTTTATTTCAGTCACTGTAACAACAAGCTCATTCAGGATTGCTAGCATTGTTTCGGCAACAACAATTTTCGCATTGTGTGAAAGCGTGAATGTTTTGAGTAAGCTTATTCAGATTTTAGGTTTAATTTAAGCTGATTTAATTTGCTATTGTAAATTTGTATCGAAATGCTAAAAACCGAAATTCTGTTTCAAAACAATACTTGTTGTCGATAAAAAAGAATCAAAAATTTACTCTTAAATGTATGTAATTTTTCTTTGTGTTTGTGCTCGTAAATGTTTTTAAAAAAATGAAAAAAATTCAAACTGTAAGTGTTTAAATTAATTTTGACACGTTTTGAGGTAAATTGCATGACAAAAATGAAAATCATGTAATGCTAGCATGAGAAGGTTAAATACCTTTAGTGGTTATGATAGCCGTATCAAACTACATCGTACTTAGTCGTTAAATTTTTAATTTGCCTTTTAAAAAGTTCTTCAAAATACACGCTTCAACTATCAGAAAATTAAATTACGGTAAGTTAATCAGATGAATTAAAAATTAAACACACATTGAAGAATATCTGAAATTTTTTCAGATTAAAAACAAAATTCAAAGCAAAAACTAGTGTGCAAGGAACATTCATTACGAGGAAAAGCAGCTTTGTAAACGAGAACTTCGTAAGCATTTTTATAATCTGATAACTCGACAAAGAAAACTCCAATTTAAACACATTTTATAGCACAATACTTTGAAAAGTGAGAATTTTTTTAGTATCTAAAACACAAAATAATACATTTTTGAAGGTTTCTCAAATTGTGAACGTCGTCCAGTATCCTCTTACAATATTGAGTAACAATATTTTCAATACTTCTTCGTCCAAACAATCAACTCCTTACTTTAAAGCAATGCATGAAAAAAAACTGAATGCACTTCAACAGTCGAAATCAATCTTAAACCTGTGAAAATTATAAATAGCTCTATTTTTATGGTTGGAATTCGCGAACATTTTATGGTAAACAAATTTGATGCTTGTTTCTTTATTGCCAATTTTTATCGTGGCCTTAAATTCAATTTGACTCGTTATAATACATAAAAATGCGCGACAATTTTATTTTATTGCTGAGTAATACTGTGACTCAGGAACATTAAGTTAGTTTTTTTTTAAAGATAAGATGCTTGAAAAAGGCGTAATCTTTATCTAATATGTCTCATCTTACACTTCCTTCGATGAACGCATACAATTTATTCTTAAGTATTTACTGATTTTCACTATACTGTTTTTTTATATAAAAAAAACGGTACTATCTTTAAGTACCATTTCATACCATTTATTTGTCTCAATAAAATATATCAGGGTACGGAACTGAGCTACTCTTCCATGTGATTCGAAGAGATTACTTTCTTAAGTTCGTCTTTTTTTCTTCTTCTTTTTCTTTTCGGTTTTCTTAGCTGTTTAACATGTGAAAGAAGAGCAAGGAGAAAGATTACGTTTTTTGAGAGTAAATTTTCTTTGCAGCTGCATTTAAAGGAAAAAAAAAGAAGATGGATTTGAAGAGAAACGCAGTGCAGAAATACGTTTTATTATTTTCATCGTTTTTTTCCCCTTCTTTTTTTCGTTTTTATAACACTTACCTTCAGAGGTGCAAGCAATATCTTTATATGACTGCTTTATGCAGGAATGAGAATATTTTTCAAATATTAAAAGCAAAACGGGAGAGAAAAAAATTATACAATATCATTCGGAATAACCAAGTTTAATTTTATTAATAAAGCTGAAGAATTTATCCATATATTACATTTTATATGAAAAATTGGATTAACACAAGCTACAGCGAAATCTCTTTAATTTCCAAGATATATTAATTGATTTTTTCATTTAACTAAATGACTCTTAGACTCTTAACTGGCACATAACGTGAACAAAACGGGAAAAAAGTTTTAATAAAAAAATTTTTCATTACATTACTAATAATTACTAAGCTCAGCAAAAAAAAAATCTAAAGAAAATGTGCTTCTGATTATGCTTTTCTGATGTTCCTACACGAATTTTAAAATAGGTCACCAGGAGCCGTAGCGGTTCAAGGGGATAGAACGTGCACCTTCTAATGAAGTGAAACGGGTTCGAATCTCAGCAATGGCTGGTCGATAAGAATTCCGCACCCGACTTGCACCGATCACAGTGCTGACGTAAAATCCCCTCAGTGGTAGACGGACATGACTTTCAGTCCCCTTGCTGTCGGACTTACAGTGAGACTCTTTTGTCGTTTTCCTTTCCATGTAACTCAACTGAGAGTTAGTTCCATCAAAAAGTCCTCCACAAACGCAAATTTCTCACAGTACATGGTCCCTTGTCTTTTGGATTAGGTTCAAGGAAACAATGCTACGGAGTTGAACGCTAGTAATCGTAAACCTGAAATTATGTTGACTGTTCAACAACGATTATGAAATATTCTGATGCAGGAGTCGTGGTGGTTCAAGGGGAAGTGCATTCGCCTTCCAATAAGGTATACTGAGTTTGAATCCTAATCGATGGATGGTCGATATGAATTCCGTATCTGGCTTACACTGACCACTGACAGTGCTGACGTAAAATATCCTCAATGATAGGCGGATCGTGAGTTGGAGTCCCCTTGCCGTCAAGTTAACCATGGGAGTATTCGTGGATTTCCTCTCCATGTAACGCAAATGCGGGTAAGTTTCATCAAAAAGTCTTCCACAAAGGCAAATTTCTCCCAATATTTGATCCAGGAGTTCCTATGCCTTCTGGATTGGATTCAAAATTACAAGGCTACGTAGTTGAAAATCAGTAGTCATAAACCCAAATATTAGATCGGCTGTTCAATGACGGTTATAAAACGAAGTACGATAAAATAAAATATTATGATACAAATTTAGTAAAACACAGTGGTATTACTGATTATTGATTGGTGAAGATAATTTTGAAAATTACGAAATCAGACAGGAAAAATGTACTTTCTCTGAACAATTGTATCATTAAAAAAAAAAAAAATAGAGTTTCTGATCCTTAAAATGGGCAGGAGTGGTCCCGATCTGGAAAATAGCCTAATTATAGGTTATAAAAATGCATTCATAATTAGAAGAATGGATAAAAGCTTGGAGCTCTTAGTGCTAATTTTAATTTCTGCATGTGTCTCGATATCTTTGGAGCTAGTTTAGCGAATCAAAACCTTTTTGAGCATGTTTGTAAGACTAAGATATTCAAAGATATTCCCATGTAGTAAAATACACGTTGTCATACAGAATATTTCATTTTAAATTGATTCATTCCGAAACTATACATAAATAAGGCGAAATAGTTAAATTAATGTCTAATATATAATTAATGTTATAAAGTTAATCCAGTGTATTTCACTCTCTGAAAAATTGGTTCAACGTTGAACTGTAATATTTGCGCGTTGAACCTTAATAGTTCGTAAGTCAGTAAAATCCTTAATATGGTATTAAATTAAAACATGTTTTTGTTTTCTTTAAGCCAAAGTTTTGCGAAATTAAATTATTACCTATACTACATTCTAACAGAGAACATACATTTTTACCATTTGAAAAGTGATTAACATTTTACATATGGTATTATTTCTTTAGATAACAAAATGGATTTAGATATTTTTTAGATTTTTGTGTTTCAGCGCCATTAATTCGTAAGTTCAATTACATCTTGAAACCTGCAGCCGAATAAGATTTTCCACAACGTTCATATCAACTTCCATTTGCAGTAAAAACTCATCATGTGTGAAAACTCAGAAATTGTATAAGATAATGAGGGTTTGCAATGAGAGAAAAAAATACATTTAAAGATGAACAATAGCAATGTGCCCACTGACAAATTGCAATTTCCATGCATGGCTTCAGAATTAGATATCAAGCTGTTAAGATTTTTTGGAATAATGAAAAAGGCTGAATAAGATTCTCGGGCATAAAGAAACAATTTCTTTCCTTGTTTTTCTTAAACAATACTTGGAGAAGAAAATTTCCCTTGCGCCTTTACAATAATTCCAAATTGCTGTTTGGAGTAAAGCCAAGATAGACTTTTCTGTTGTATTAACACTTGTAAATTTAAGTTTTCTTCACTTTTGTGAGGGAGAGCACTTTCAACTAAAGAGGTTCTCATCAGTAAAAAACATTAAGCTTTTTTTTCGTCTTAAAATTCATGTGAAAACTTCTTTTCTCTTTCAAGAACTGAAGAAATTGAATATATATGTAAAAATTTTAAGCAATTTCGAAAACTAGTTTTAAAATAAAAGCAGTTTTTAAGTTTTTGGCTCGTATTTTTCTAGATGAAGAAATATTTTGTGGTATATGTTATTCTAAAGTTACAAACCATAGGTACTCCATGATTAATAAATTTTCTAAGTTACTGAAACTGTTGTTGAGGCTGTTCTTATTATCAAAGGGTCAATTGCATATAATAGACCATTCATATTCTCTGAAACAATTGCTTAAAAATGTTGTTTTGAGATTTAGCAGCAAAATATTTTGCATTTTAATTTCATTTCAACAAAATTATTTTCCAAAATTTTATATTTATTAATTAAAATTTAGGTAAAAGAATAAATTCCCATTACTACTTAACTAAAGATTTTTGCTCTTTTCAATGACAAACAACTTAAACGCTATTTGTTTTTCCTTAAAAAGGTTCTCAAATGGCATACACCAGCTGGACTGAGAGTAAAAAAGTTTATTTCTGCTCTGAACTGGGTTCAGAATTGAGAAAAAAATAATATCTTATACTAAGTAATTTAATACATTATTTATTTAAGGAAATTTGACGTTCTTCAGTTCGAAAATTTGTTTTTTTATGATAAAGGAACTGTGGTTTAAAAATAATTAGTTAATATTGATTATTGAAAGAAGATAAATGTTCTTAAGTTCAAAATAATAAAAAATAAGATATACAATCTTAGCACTAGAAATATTAACTCAAAATTACTAAGTAAAAAACGTCTTTCACTTAAAATGTATTTAAATAAACTTTTTTTTTTATTTCCAATGCAGGTCAATTTAAAAGAACAAAAAAGATAAAATAGCAAGAAAAACAAGGCAAAAAGAGATAAATAGAATAGAATGCATAGTGACATGCTTAGCCGATACGGGCCCTAGCCTCCCAGTAGCGTCCACACACAGTAGTGGAGATGAGTAGACAGACGGAAATATGGGGCAAGTCCATGTCCTCCCCAAGGCGGCAGAGCTTGCATTTAGGACAGTCAAAAATGTTTATACTAAAAAGGTGTTTGGCCAGATAGTCATGGCCCGTTACAAGTCTAAAGAGAGCGACTGCCTTAAACCTGGGCTGATTTGGGATAGTTAAAATATGGTTGAACCAGGTTTTGTGTATATTGCTTTTACGGAAATTCTCAAAGAGCATGTTCCGGAATTGGTTTCGGGCCAGCAATTTAAATGAGTGCAGAGAGATGTAGCAGCGAGATGCTTGGGCAATAGTTGTTCCTTTCTTGGCCAAGAAATCAGCTTTTTCATCACCCCAAATCCCGCAATATCCCGGGATCCATTTAAATAAACTAGTAAATACATTTTAATTAACTTAATATTCAATATAATTACTAAAAAAATGCATTTCAATAATTTCAATTTCGTAATTATAAAAATTCCATTTTTATTTTATTAATTATTCAATTTCATTACTATCTAAAACAAACATAAAATAAAAATACGTTGTAAATAGTTTACTTAAAGCTTCTATGTAACAGCATGCAAAAATTTATAAATTCTTATTAAGCAGAATTTTTTGAGCTCACTAAAATACATACAAAATAATGATATTGGTTACATTTTAATACCTTCATGAAATTTAAATAATGTAACATTTTAAATAAAATTTTGAAAATTGACATTCCGAATAATTTTTCACGAATCACACGAAAACAATCCTACTTCCTTTCACTTTTACCATATAAAGTAAATACTTACAAACATGATTCAAAAGATAAACATTTTTTAATTTTTAATTAATTTTTTGCCCACGCATTAATGTTTGTCTTAGAAAGAAGTGATAATTTTTCATTGAGTCAGAAAAAAAAATATTTTCATGCTTATTTTACCCAGAAAAAAATATGTTGAAGAATTTAAAGAGAGTGTGACTAAATGAATGACTATTAGCATCAAATATTCAAAATCAGATTTCTCAGTCACTCGTTTAATTGGTAATTAAACTGAACTTTTTATCGCCAATCAGCTTTGCTTAACATTTTTTAAGCTAATATGACATATCTTTTGTTTTTATTTTTTTTCCATAGTATTTAGAGGCAGAAGTTGAGACTTACTGAACCAATTCTTCAATGTGAGTTCTTTAACCTAAAATGTATTTAAGTTTAGTGTATCTAGTCTCTGTTTGCGCCATCTCTCATTTAAAAAAAATCATAGCTTTTTTTCATAAATTCTTTGATTATTAATATAAAGGACAATTATATAGAGTTTGAAAATTAAAAATTTGTGTTTCAAAATGATGTTAAAATTTTAAATATTAATGATATTTGACAACAGAAGAGTTCGGTATTAGATTTTAACACAATTTAAAATCTTTCAATTCAAATGTGAAGCATATTTAATATATAAGCATATTTATCATATTTAGGTTTAATATTACAAACGACGTTTAAATACAGCATTTCTTGGATTCCTTTTAAATTATTTGTAGCAAACTTGTTTGCTTTAGCATTTAAACTATAAGCGTTTATTGGGTATTTCATTTAATCGAGAGATTCCGTCTTCTACATTTTCAACCATTTTGAAACAATGCTGTTTCCATGACAGCGCAGATTGAAACAATGGAAAAAAACATGTTTTTGCATGATTGGCATGCCAAAAACTCAACTTAGAGGAATGAAAAATTTCGTAAAAGATCTCAGCGGAAAAAATCGCCATGCTAATCGGTGAAGCTATTTAAAAGATGTTAAGGAAAGTTTCATTGGTAACAATGGATTCAACAATGGGATTTCGTAATTTTGCTAAAGAATGGTGATTGTTTACAAACCGCCTCATAAAAACTTACAAATTGTAGGGGGAAAAAACATGATCCAAATTTATGCTCCTATCCTCGATCTATTAACGATCATTCATACAGATATACTTTTGCTTTTATATAGAGAGAGATAGGAACTACGTAAAACACGCTATATAGAAAAAAACCTATAAAACATAAAACAAGCTATATCAAGTTTATATAATGAAAAATAACACATTTATCGAGAATTTCGTTTTATACAAGTTGTAAAAAACAATATTCCTTGTATTCTAAATTCCAAACTAGATATGAAATATTAAAAAAAATTTGCATGAAAAATACAGAATATAAGGGAAAAAAAGAAAAAAAAACAATAAAATGGTAAAATTTTTCTACTTAAATGGTTTAAACATATTCATTGGAACAAAAGCTTTACTTGATAGAGGGTAAACTACAAAACAGTTATATCCTAACTATATGTTTAAAGAATGAGTGTTTAATTCCAGCAAATATTATTCCTTTTAAAGTTTTCCATTTATAAAAATTCACTTTTGATAGTTATGTCATACTCCATTTTTTTTAGCTTGCCTTGGGTTTTGTATACTCAGTGATATAAAAATAAAGTCTTAAAATATGAACAAATTTATTCCCTATGCCTGGGGAATTTTGCGCTAACGAGAGACTGCTTCACCAATTTTAGAAGCATGTTTTAGTCAAAAACGAGATAAGAGAGACAAATATTTTTTTAAGGAAAATGGAGAACAGGAAAAACTAACTGATACTCTAAAAAAGCAGTATTTATTTAAGTTAATAAAGAGTAGCTCTCTTTTATTTTTGGCTCCCCCATTTAACTAATGAAAAATTGGCAACATTCCTGGCGAAATTTTAAGAGCAACAGATAAGAAAATGAATGCGAAAATGTGTTTTGAAAAGTCATTAAGAAAATAAATCACCGACAAAACATCAAATAATACAATACGTTTTAACAAGATTGCTTCACTTATACACACAGACCTGACAAATCCTCACAGTACTTTTAATCGCTTGTAAGGATATATAAATTAGACTTTTCTTTGGAAAAAAATGTAATAATATTACTGTAATAATAATTTTATTGACCCTCGTTGGTTTTTTATTTTATAATAATTAGAAACTTCAGTGCTTCAGAATGAAAAATAAAAGGTGGCGGATACTTTTTTTTTCTTTCCTCCAAGCCCTGAGCATGTACCTGGGTTATACAAAAACCTGAACCATATTACCCAGGACTTGGCCACTAGTCCAGCTCCCCTCCAGCCAAGGAACGGGTCCGGTCAGCTGTATTAATTTTGAAATTTTGATACGTACAAAACAATATTTGCAGTATATAAATAATTACAGTGTATAAATACAGTGATATAGAATTTGTTTCATAATAATCTCATTGAGACTATGCTAGGTTGTATAATATACACATCAGAGGAAGAAAATAACATAATGAGGTTCATTATTTTACGAAGAAATCTTTACGAATAGTTGTTTACAATGAAAAATTTTCTACAATATTTAAAAAAAAAAATTTTTTTTTAACTGAAAGTGTGGAAGTTAGGAAGAAGAAAAAAGAGAAAGAGAAAAAAAATTATTCAATGTAAATTTGTGAAATAAGAAGCTATTAATTAGTGGCGGATACCTCATACCCAGTAGTCTATTAGAACATTCTTGGCATAGCGGAACGCTTAGATGAACGCCATGTAAAAGATCTCGCCGTAAAAGAACGCCAAGTAAAAGATGTTAAGTCGTTGCCACTGTCACTGCCGAAATTTTTTGTAGCATAGAAATAGATTTTATCCCTTACACGGATCTTCATTTTAAAAATTCCAATTGCATAAAAAAAGAATGAATGTATTTAAAATTATATTTTGCAACAAATGAATAAATGAATGAATAAAGGTAATCAATACTTTTTTCCAGACACTACTTATCCAAATATTCCTATTTCTAAAATGATATTCAAAAAATATTTTTCTCACTATTTTTCAAAAGATTCTAACAATTATGTTTTAAATATTGGATTAAAAAAAAGAATAAGCTGTCCCAAAAAGAGAATAATCAATTAATGACAGGCAAGAAAGATTTCAACAACTGTTAAGTAAACAATTTTTAAATTCATATTTTAAATATACTCATTTTTCCACTCATTGTTATGCAAAACTGAAAATAAAAACATATGATGTAAAACAAAATGATAAATATCCCCTTTAAAGTAACTGAATACAAGAATAAATTACAGAAAAGTACTTCAAATAGTTCAATACTTTAAAACACGGCTTTAAAAACAATGCGTCGGATATCTAACCCAATTATAGTTATGATCTCGTTTTGAAATGAAACAATAGTCTTAGAAGTGTTAAACAATTTTAGTTGTTTCCTCTTCAGTACAACAAAAAATTTTCTTTACAAATCTGGAACAATGATCACTGCAATTTCTGAATGATTTCATTTTGAAGAGAGCACTCCAAAGGCAATTAAAATGTTTTGAAACAATTTTTAGTCCGCTTTCCGGTAGAAAAAAGATTGACTTCAATTAAACAATGAAAAGAAATATTTACGGGTAAGAGAGTTTTAGAAAATTAGAACACGCAGCTGAGTGGATTACGCAAAATTTCAACACTTGGTAAAAATGGATGGTTTTCAAATGTGGGTATTGGGTACGTGATTTGAAAGACTGATATCTACTTATGTTACATTAATGAGTGATTTGTAATAATATTGATACTATATAAATAAGAGTTCAACCTATTTCAACTCTACGTTTCTTAAATTTAATAGTTCACTTGCAGTGCTTTTAACCTTTAATACAATGAATGTAAGTTTTTGGGGTTTAACAAATCATTCAAAAAACGGAATTTGAGCTTCCTATTTTGTTGTTTCTAACATACTTGACTGTCTAAAAATATGTAAGCAAGCAATAAATAATTTTCGCCGTTATTTTTTAAAAATTCCAGAATTGAACAAAAAAGAATTTATGAGTGATATTAAGTTTCAAGTTATTTCACATTGAAAAATAATATATTATTAAATTTTTAAAGTTGTTGTTGCTGTTTCTAATGCCACTTGCCACACGGGCAAGTCTGCTTGGGAAAACCGAGCAAATTTAAGGCAGAGTGTGCGTTTCTTGTTTTTCAGTGCTGCCATCCTATGGCCAGGAATTCGTCTTCAGCCTCACACACGTCACAGCACGTTTTATAGGGTGGACCCATTCACACAGCCATTCATTCATCCCCACATCGTAATTTTGACCTGAATCAGAGAACGATCGACCTCCAATCCAGTACCCCCAGAGGTATTGATTTGTTATTAGAACATGGAGGACTTTGCGACTCGACAAATTTAACGTGCATCAGTCACCATTTTACTACAAGGGGAGTCTTCGGCCGGCTGGGTTCAAACCCACGAACTCTCGGACGTGGGTCCAGTGCCCTACGGACCAGGCAGTCCCGGCCAAAAGATTTTCAAAGTAAAATGCTCATATATTAAAAGTAAATTTAACAAGTGCTTATCATGCATTTAGTTAAAAAATAGTGTATGGCTAATGCTATCAAGAAAAAATTATAAACAAGCATAAATAATATACATTTAAAATTATAAGAAATACGAATACTATAACGAGTTTTATATCTAAATACATACATGGATTGGCTGTTTTTAAAGATAAAAATCATTGTTGTTTTTCGTGTAAAAACTAAGTGAATCACCATTTGTGATTAACTAAAAGGTTAACCAGCACTTATTTGAAAGTAGAAGTTAAATAATTTTTAAACAATATTTACACCTATTGAAATAACACACATGAAAACAGAAATCTTTTTAATAAAACTTTGACTTATTTTTTCAAATAAATTACTACAAAAACTTATTGTAGAAAAAGAAACTCATGGGTCTTTACTGTAAAAAGCCCAACTAAATAAACAACCTTCAACCTTTTAAGATCCTTGCAGTCATGTTAAACATGCCAAGGAAGACAACTCATTAAAATTCAGACAGTAATTTAATAAGGCTAATGACGTCAGACTGACGTATTAGAAACTTAGTGCAAGAAAACTAGACTGTAATTCTTTTATATATTAAGAATTTAAGTTTTTTATTTGTCATCCTTGTTTTTATTTGCTCAATTTTTTTGCTACGTAAGTAATAAAATAAATATTAGATTTTTTAATTAAATCAATCAATTTATATATGTAAACATTCCATTGTTTAATTACATATTTTTTATGAAAATTATATTTATTTATGGCTTATTAAATTAAGTTTACTCCGATTTTTTATGAAAATTAAATTAAAATGATAACGGTTGTGTGTAAAAAATCGTAGGAAATTAATGCAAAATATCTTAACTATATTTTATATTTTCGAGTATCGAACATTCTACGGGTTAAATTTTATGACGATTAAATTACCAATGTTTAAAGCAAAATTTAGCATTTACATTGATTTCATAGTTTTATTAATAGTGTGAAGTCCATGCAAAAAATTAGGCATGCACTGACAACAAAAAGCCTCCTGTGTGATGGCGGTCAGCGTGTCCCCTGATGAAGTGCTGTTTTGCTAACATACATATCTTAAAATATTCTTCGTTTTCAGTTAGAATTGTGTTTCTGACTTTCTAAATCAAAAATTAGTAAAAATGTATTTATTGAAACGGGAAAAAATACAACAAAAAAAATTCAGGAAGAAAATTTTTAATCATTAAATCTTATACCTCCATAAAATTAAGATGTTTTAAGGACTTAATTCAATAAATATACAATAAAAGTGTTCCAAAGAAAAGACAATTTTTATTAGGAAGAAAAACACTAGTTTTAAATAAATTATATTTCAGCGGGTTATCTTTACATGCTTGAAAATGGAAAAACATCAGAGATGGATATTCGTGGAGAGATGCGATTTTAATACCATATCTTAACATCACTTTTAAACAATGCCATTGATGGAGACCATGATGTTCTGAAAAATCACCTTAAAACTTTAACAATATAATTTGTATTAATTTTATTTAAAAGTTCAATTATTATTCTTAAAAACCTAGTTAATTGCCTTTATTTGAAACGCAAATTTAGCTTTTCTTGCAGTTTACGTTTTTCATTTTACTTAATCTCAATCCTATCTCTCCTGTACTTTGAAAAGGCTTTAGTTTTAAGTTAGTGATTATCGCATCACAATAAAATAATATATAATTATTAAATGAAGTAAGAAATTATATGGATCACCACCACATTCCGTTACAAATTGTATTTTTTTTTTTTTATGTTTACTGAAATATAAGTATACTCGGTAGTTTGACATCCTAGTGTAATACAAACGTGCTACAATGTATTTGAAAGCAAAATATTTAACCAAAAGTTAAAATATAAATATTTATTTGTTATTTTTATCTCGTCTCTAATCTAAAATTAAAGATTAAATTTTTCAAATAAAAGAGTAGTTTACTTATTTCTTGCTCTACTGATCTTTGTCCTTTTTCTGATGAGACAGATGATATAGTTTGATTACAGACCACGTAAACAAAATCATAATACGGATTAAAAATTTTGAAAGCATTTTGCCAAGAGGATTACAGTATTACAAACATGTTCCAAAAAAAAAGAACACACTATTAGTTGTAAAAAAATGTTTGGCAATAATTAAGATCTTAAAGCTTTAAGAAATTGTAAAAATATAACAATAAATTTAATTAACTTAAGCCTTGTTGCACTCTTAACTTCAGTAAGAAATAAAGGTAAACAATTTCAATATTGTATACTTTTTTGTTATATTCTGGGAATAAATTTCAAAAGCCAAATTTAAGCTCGACTATTTTTTTTCTTCTATTGACACGAATATTCTTCGAGAAATATTTAGATTAAGTTATATAAGCACATCAATTTTAAATTTATGAAACACATTGTTGTTCAATACTTTTAATTTGACCTTATATAAATTATTTTTTTTCTTCATTTGTCTTCTTTCATTAATTAAAACTCAACCACATTTTTAAATTCTCAGTTAATCCTTCATTTTTCAACTCTTTTCAAGCTCTTGTTTTCTTTTTATAACTAGTTGAAAATATAATTTGAGATAAAATTAAGCTCGTATAGGTTAAGTAATAAACTGCATGTTTTACTGATTTCATGAAATATATTTTGATATATTTATGCGTATAAAGATTTCAAATTTTTGAGGATTCATTACGACATTATATTCAGAATTAACACACTTGTAAAATTTTAATTTGACATTGAGATTTTATATTAACCGATATTTGTCTTTTGAAAAGTATAAATAGGTTTTATCACCTAAATATTTAGTTATTTAATGTTAACAACCAATTAATCAAAATTCAAATTAATAGACCCCGAAGCATTTTTGTGAACATGTGTACATAATTTTGATTAAATAATCCAAATATCCAAGAATTCAGAAAGAAGAGAAATATTCATGCAAAAAAGTCACATTTTAGAGGCTGATTTTGTACTTACCTTAATTATAAGTCGACAATAAATAGCTGTCTTAGTAATTTTTCAGGTATTATTTTTATATTCAGAGCTCATACTTTAGCATTTTTAATAGATGAAATCTCAATAATCAGATTAAGGTTTCTTAAAAAAAGTTTTAAAAATGTAAACTAATTATTAAAACAATTCTTTAAGACTAATTTGAGAAAATCCTCTTAAATAGTTACTATGCAATAAAGCTGAATAATGCCATTTAAATCCGTTTGTTGAACATATGAACAATGCTAATCAACATTACACATATATTAATATTTTCACCATTCGTGAAATACTCACAGTACTTTGTAATAGCTATTTTTAATCCATATCTTTTTCAAACCTTTAAAATTTCATCTTTTATTTAAGTTTAACAATGGAATTTAAACAATAAATTTTTATTTTATCAATTTCTACAATTTGTAATTTTGGAATATCTGCCTCTATATATATTTTAGATTCCTTGTCAGAAATAAAGTCTGAATTATATAGATATACTAGGGCTCGCAAATTAATACTTAATAGAGAAAAAACAAAGCGTTTTAAAAACACTAATAATCTGAAGGAAAAAAATTGAAGAATGTTTGATTGTAGATGGAAACTGGGAGTAAGATTATTAGAAGAGCCTCCGAATTTTTTTAACTTTTGAGAAAGGATGAACTGAAAGGAAAAATGAAAAATGTTTCATTGTCGATGGAAACTGGGAGTAAGAGTATTAGAAGAGCGTCCGAATTTTTTTAACTTTTGAGAAAGGATGAACTGAAAGGAAAAATGAAGAATGTTTCACTGTCGATGGAAACTGGGAGTAAGAGTATTAGAAGAGCCTCCGAATTTTTTTAACTGTTGAGAAAGGAGGAACTGAAAAAAAATTGAAGAATGCTTGACAGTCGATGGAACCTAAGAGTAATATTATTAGACGATCTTCCGAATTTTTCACTTTTGAGAAAGGAGGAACTGATAAAAAAAATTTAGAATGTTTGACTGTCGATTTAAACTGGGAGAAAGAGCCTCCGAATTTTTTCTGCCTTTCAAGTTGATCATTAGTGACTTGTTAGATATTTATAGCCTTTTAGTTTTAAAAAATATATATAATTTTTTCAGAACAGATTTGTACGCCATGAAATGATGGTTGTTAAGACTCCCAGAATTTATGATCAATGACTGAGTGTAGTAATATGATCATCACAATGTCTTTTTCATTTCTTCCTTGCTTAAATATAATTTTTAATCACTAATGTGCATCTCCTTTAGCTTTTTTATTAACAAGGATTGCCTATATGCGATGCTTATATCGTATTTCAAGAAACCTATATCAATTAAATGTTGAAATTTATCAGTGTTAAAAATAAACCATATCTTTCGATAAATAGAATAAAAAACTTTTAGGCATTTATCAATTACACTCTCAAGAGAATTTGTTTGATGATAAATCATATTATTTCCTAAACTTACTTCAATCTTAAAAAGGTATTAAATTAAATCATGTTTCCGTAGAAGTTGAAACTTTTTTTAGGATAGTTAAATGTTTAAAAAAAGAGGTTGAAGCCGTAAGAGAATAATACTCTTTACAACAAAGCTAATGAACTGTATACTTTATTTATTAAGAAATGCAGAACTCTATGTTTAAGAAAATTTTATTTACAAGATAATAAGGTTCACTTTTGTGCCATATTAAGGTTACAGTAAATTTCCTTGAGATTATGGTCTAACACATTATTGTATTATATTTAAAGGAAAATAATGCAGAACTTTTCAGGAAAATATTGTCTTATAATATTTTATGACAATTCATGTTAATACTAATAGCAATATTTTTTATATATCCCCATGATAAATTCAGACGTTAAAGAATTTAGGAAAGTAATTTTGGAATCAATATTTTTGCTTAAAATGTGATCATAAATACACCGGATAATAGGCATGGTAATTTATTGCTTAGACAAAATTACTGCTTCAAATTGCTGACAGGCTAACTAATTGTTAAAGCACTGATCATGAAAAACATCAAATAATGCACCTGGCTTAAGGGATAGAGTGTTCACTTTCTAATGAGGTGAACCGGGTTTGATTTCCAGCAATGGCTGGTCGATACAAATTCTGCACCCGGCTCACACCGACCACAGTGCTGATGTAAAATATCCTCAGTGGTAGACGGATCATGGGTTAGAGTCCCCTAGCCGTCAGGCTAACCGTGGGAGGTTATCGAGGCTTTCCTCTCCCTGTTACTCAAATGCGGGTTAGTTCCATCAAAAAGTCCTTCACTAAGACAAATTTCTCCCAATACTTGATCCAGAACTTCCCTTGTCTTCTGGATTGGGTTCAAAATTACAAATCTACGGAGTTGAATATTGGTAGTCGTAAACTCAAAATTCGGTCGGCTGTTCAACGACGGTTATAAAATAAAGTAATGCACCTAATTGTTTCGAATAATCATCGTGATTTTTACACAATACACATTCTACAATACGTTCAAAGTTTGTAAGAACTAATTATTTGTTGTACTTATATAGAAAAATACCCTGTAGGTCACTCTACAACCAGATGAAAAGCATCTATTGAGTAAAATATTTACGTTCAGAAAGGGCAATTTCCATTTACGTATAATAAAAGTATAGTAATGATATAAAGTATAACTTTTGTATGAATTTCGTTAGCAAATAAAATTATAGCTCATTTATTTCGTCTCGTTGAGTCACACTATCCATATTTCTTATATTCATATTTATTTTTCATGCTCAGTTGATTATTTTTCTAACACAGGTAATTGTTTATTTCATTGCGACTTTACTTTCAGTATCTGGAACTATACTTATGACTCTTGATTGTTGAGTAAGCACGTATCCTTGGCTTGTTATAATGTATCAACAAAAGGTTTTTTTTCACGAGATTACTGTAATTACATATTTTATGAGCAAAATGATATTTTACTTTTGTGGGAAATATCGATTTTTTAGGATAGAAAAGACAATGATCATTGCAAAGCAATCTCGAAGGTTGGTGAGTCGGGAAAGCAATGGGTGGAGCAAGGGGCAAGCATTGTGATGAAAGGGGGGGGGGTATGAAAGATTTAATGTTACAATGTTTATTTATTTCTTAATGGCCAACTTCCTTCACGACTATACTCGAACTCTTGTGAGATTTAATATTCTACAAAAGAATATCTTTTCTTCTATTCTATATGAGGAAGAATGAAATGGGGCATGTATTCAGAAGAAAATGCATCTTAATTTATCTTCCACTCTAAAGTTCCCTGTTCATTTGAATGTCAAAATAAACTGCTTTTCGAAAAGCGTAACCTTAAGCACTAACCCTTGTGCATAATTTGAAGAAAGATGAGCTGAATATTTAATGCTTTGACTCGGAGTTCTGCATCTTAAGCATTCTCTTGCCCCTTTTATGCCCTTTCAATTGTTGTTCGGGAACATATGCATCCAGGAGTTTAATTGAAAATGTACTTACAAATGAAAATGAGTAAAAGTTTACTGCATTAATGTACGGGTTGTACACAGGGAATATCTTCCGAGGATCTTTGTTGCAGAAAAATTGTGCAGGTAGTATTTTATTTTATGATCTAGTAAAGGCTATTTGTGGTGTCGTAGTGTGTTGAATGAACTATCTCCTATTTTTTGTTTATTTTTACTGTAATTCATTTATATATTATGTAAAGATGTTTGTGCAGAAAAATTACATAATTAGATAATTATTTATCAAAGAAGATCCAGATGCATTTGTTGTAACCACTATAAAATTAATTAAAGTTACGAAGTTATTTATCTGTAAGTTTTTACATAACTTATAAATTTTTCACCACTAAAATTTATTTAACATCTGCCCTTCATCCTCCTTTAATTAACGTGACATACGTTCCGCCAATTGCCAGAACTTTATGAGAATTTTTCTGTTTTTAGAAGGGACTGTTTTTACATCTTTTATATGATTTTCTGTTTTTTCTTCACAAATCATGTAGTAGCTAACAGAAGAAAATTTTCATTAAGCAAAAACAAATAACCACATGCTTTAACATACATAATGTTGTGTAATCATTAAATTTTCGACTTTGACTGCTTTCAAAATTAAAACTTTAATGTAAAAATGCAACTATATCCTTTACTATATTATAAAGTAAGTCATTTTGACTTATGCTATTGCTACTGATGTCAGCAAATAGTATTAATAATTTTTAATGCCTTATGATTAACATCTTTATTTACTACTTTAGAATAACTAAGTGAAAAAAGAAATTGATTTACTTTAATAAAAATTTTTTAATGTAAGACTGTGTTCAGTCAACACATTTAAAAACCCGAATGAAATTACGGTAATTAATATTGGTACCCTTAGTGTAAAATTCATTTTACTGTAATATCCATTTGTAATGCAAAAGCCATTATTTTCGAAAATAAAACTTTTTTACCTCCAAATTTTATACAATAAATATTACAGTAATGTTTATTCAATTGCAGTGATTCAGTGGTTTTGTATTAAATACTACCATAAAAATTTCGGTGTTTCAGATTTCTTTGTTCCGCAAATTTTTAAGTACTGGTGCCCTAAGTGCCGATACTTTTTACCGTTATTCAATCCACAATCTTTTACAGTGAATAATATGAATTCACCTTATGAATATGCCATAATTATTTTAAATACTTAATGCTGCAATCTCTTTACGGTCAATAACGAAAACTGATTGCGCAGTATTAATTGGGTATCTTGGGGTTGGTGTGTGAAGCCAAAATAAAGCCGCGAGTCATCTATTAAAACTGAATAATATAAAAATTGCTGTTACTTAGTTTAAAAGTTAATTGAGTTAGTTATCCAGTTATTTCTTATATTATCTTTACTTCCAAAATTATAAAATTAAAATCAATAATTTTAACTTCATTTATTTTGAGAAACCATTTTTAGGTATTAATACTAAAATATTCATTTCTAACAAGAATGTCTTTACTTCTTTGAACGCAAAATATTTATTTTAAATTTAACTCAAAGACAACTAAAAAGAAATAATTGCAGTCTATTTCTTTGTTAATAAAACTAAACTTAATCATAAATAGTTTACCCAGAAAAACACTATTCGGATATTGCGTCACGTCATTAAATGTTTGTTATTTGTAATGTAGAATAGAGCTACCATGAATACAAGATACTTAAATAAAAGGGAAACGCCTCAAGTTAGAGAAAATTTTACAACATCTGACGCAGCGGAGAGAAAAAAACTTGAAAATAGAATATTTTTGAATCGAGTGAAAGAGTAGATTATTGGAAATGGAGTATTTTTCATGAAATTAGAGGGAAAAAAATAATAATCAAATGGCACCAATCGAGGGCATTGTACTTTTATCCTCTGAAAAATCTTCTGATTTTGAAATTAGGAACTCTAGAGAAACATGTTAAATCAAATAAATCAGCAACGTAAATCATCAAAATTTAAAATAATGAATTATTTTTTTAAGGAAGACAAGTAAATGCAAGCCTATGCTTTGTTTCAGCAAGGATGATTATGTAGGACACAAATGAAAAAAAAACTATCAAGTTAAATTTTACAGAAAAATAAAAACAATTGTTTTTCATCAGTGCTATTTTACGAAGCTAAAACTTTAAAACATATTATGTATAATTTATGTTTTAAGTTGAATGAAGCAGTGACTGAGTGACATGGAATGTTGAAAGCGAAATGGCCAATCACAGCATCCCCAAAAGATGAAACGAATTTGTTTGTGTCCTTCCATTTTATTGAAAGTTGACTATGTTGGGTGATAAAAATTACGAATTAAATAAATTTAGCATTAAAAAGATAGATATTATTAGCGTTTATAAGCATGAAATTAAAACACAATATCCCAATAAAAATATATTTAATAAAATACATATATTTATATATTTCTAGATTAAAATGTGAAAAACACTCTCAAAACTGAACATGGGATATAATAGAATTTGTATTTCGAAATAGCTTTACGAACGAAGAGAGATAGGATGCCGAATATCTCGTGCATTCTTTTCGAATACAAAACTCTCAGAGAATAAATTCTTATATGCTTTTGGCATACCAACTAAACGTGATGGGAACATTGGAAGCTGTTTTCGGAAATTTTTTTTCGAACTTCAAGTCAGGTACGCCCATATATTTAAACGTGTTCCTCCGAAAAATGTTCTCCGAATGGAAGAAGAGCCTCTTTGGAAAGCGTTTATTATTCATTTCGTGAATGGCAAGGATTGTAGAGATAGTACATACTCTTTTTTTCGAAGTTAAAGTTCAAGTATATTTCCACTTCGTAGCTCTAACCTTAATACTCATTCTATATGCGGTTTATTTTCTAAAAAAATATATTTATCTCAGAATTGACTTTGACTTGCTTACAAATTGACCTAACAGTTTTTTTTTATTCAGTATAAATTTAAGTGAATATTATAATGGAATAGCAAATAATCTCTCTGAAGGAATATAAATTAAATGATAGAGTTGTTTTAGGTGACCATTGCATTGTAAGATTGGTTTTCATTGCATCATTGGTAAGTTTATTGCACCATTTCAAATTGACTTCTTTGTTATTTTGCAAAAATTCTCTAATTTTATCGTATCATTGACATTGTATCAATACACAATTTCATTTTATCAATGCATTTAATATACTTAAAGTTAGACCCAAAAGTTCCACATCTGTCGCATTATTCTCAATGCATCAATGTGCAGTTTCATCGCATCATTAGGAAGTTAATTGTACCATTAGAATTGACTTACTTAAAAATCGTCTTAAATGTTTAATTTTATATTTTAAAGCTAACTTCAACTATAATAATAAAATTACAGCTACTATAATGAAATGTATTACGAGACAAAACTAAAATTCACAAATCAATACAGAAATTCAGTTGTTGAAATTGTGTACGTTATAAGTTTCGATACTACGTTTGAGCTGCGGTGCAAAGTGCAGAAAAATTGTGATATTACAAATGAGCTATGTAAAAAAACTAAAGAAAAACTGAAAATAAAATTAGAATCAAACTTTAAAAAAAGCAGTGGTGTCTACATCTAGTATTAAAGCAAGAAAGATTTTCATAGATAATAAAAAATGGTTTTGGAAAGAAAAACAGAAAAAATGAGATTCCATCTGTAAAAGTAAGCAGTGGAGTCTACATATAGTATTAGAACAGGAAAGGATTTCATATGGTTTTCCTTCCAAAAAAGAAAAGAAATCTGAACGAAATGAGAATCAAAACTTTCAAAGTAAGCAACGGTGTCTACATCTGATGTTGAAACGGAAAAAAAATGGTTTCTCAAAGAAAAACTGAAAAAAAAATTATGTTGATGTGTCTTTTTAATCTGAATTTAAGGGTGAGTTTGGTTTGGCCAATATAGAACAAACACAAACAAAATATTCTTCTTTCTTTCTTTTTTTGAAATATTATCAAAAGAATCAGCAAGAAAGTTTAAATAAGTAATTTATTTATACATTGAAATTTTTGATAATTTTTGTAAGGGATGTTAGGGGTAAAAAAGTAGGGAAAAATATTAAGCAGAATGGTATCTAGAAATATGGGGTTAAGTTCTTAAGTTTAGGAAGACGCTATATTTTTTCCGATGTGCCAATGACGGTAGGAGTGAAACTCGGATCAAATGGCCACAGCTTAAATCAGATACAATTCTGATTTTAATATCTTTGGATTGCAGCAGAATTGGAGAGGAGTTCGGTAAACAAGCGTGTTAAAAGCAGTAACTGTTTTATGTGGAAGTTTACTGAAGATGAGGAAAAAGGTTTATGGTATAAAGTGGTTTGAAAGCAGTTTTCTTATCGAATACCTGAAACATGCTCGAAAGGATAGTAACTGTTTGCTTCAATTTTAGTTGTGAACAGGATAAAAGGATGAGATTAAAATTGAATGTGTGAAAAATTTGATAAGAGTCAACCTGAATTTTTCTTAACATAGTTTAAAAAAAATTCTTAAAAAGTTACATCTGTATCTTATGTGAAATCAATTAAAAATTAAAAAAAAAATTCAATCAGGTTACTTAGCATCAAATATGTCCATTTGAAGTTAACCCTTTGCTTACGGTGTACCATGTTGTACCATCACATGTGGTCCACATGTTGTACCAGCCGTAAGCAAAAGGTCAATTATTGATCATCTGCTCTAATATGTTTCATCTGTATAAGCTTAAGAAGAGTTTTATACTACTTATTACAATTGCTTTATTGATTGCGAGCTGAATACCGTTCTTCGTATTAAATCACTCACACAACTGAAAGGCATATGCAAACACAATTTTAAAAGCTAAAAAAAATCTAATTTTTGATTATTATTTTTTCATATCTATTGTAACTTTACGTTATTAGTTTAAGCTAAGCATACTTTAAGACGCTCAACTCACCAAAATAACTTCAATTGCTCTCAGTATCATTCAACTCGGAATAATATAAATCTCCGGAGAACTATGTGAAGTACTATAGCTCATAATAGTTCTCAGTAAAGTAAAAGCAGCTTTCTACCTGAAGAGGAACCTTCTGGAAGAAAAAATATTTTAAAGAAATTATTTATACTTCTATTAGACTTAATTTAAATATTTAATTATATTTAAGGACAAAAATAAGCTTTTAAATTTAAAATTTTTGGAAAATTTAATTTTAAATATAATAAAAAAATATGTTACATTTTTAACATATAGTTTGTATCTCTTATTTTTTTAATCATTTTTCTTTTTTTAAAAAGATCTAGATTTTATCCTATTACATTGCCTAGTTTAAACACAGCCCATTTTTTTATTATTTTCATTATTTCAAATTATCATTATATAAAAAAAATTCTACTTTTCAGTATCACTTTTCAAATTCTAGTTCAATAGTTATATTTTTTCATTATTGTTAAGCAATAAGCTTAATTACAATAACGGTATACTAGATAAAGAGGAAAATAGTTAAAGTAAATTTAGTAATTATCATAGTAAGTGTTACTCATCACTGTAAACGATAATGATGATGTTTGGTCATTCCTATATCATTTGAATTAAAACAGTTTGCTTCTAGAAATGATTATTGGAATCCAGAGAAATTAAGGGGTATGTTAACATCTAACTTGCCTGACACACTCATTAGGATAAACTAATCATTTAATGAGAAAACTAGGTTAAGCGAAGTTGAAAGTAATTACAATTAAATTTTGAAAAGATACGAATAGTTTTATTATCGTTAAAAATGAGACAGAATTAGTTAAAGAGGTTCAGATATAGCAGGATTACATCGTAGTTAATTGACTTAATAATTTAAAATTAAAAAGTAATAGCTCTATATTTATGAACTTTTTAGAAAGACCAACGTTTTAAAACTTTTAAGTATAATAAATAAATAATGTTGACTAGAAATTAATTATTTAATTTTAAAATTAGCAATATTTTTTTTTTAATTTTGAAACATATCTATGTCTAAAGAAATTTCAAAATTCTTAAATTTTTAAAACTTATTCATGGTTATTTTTTAAAACTGTCTTTTTAATGATTACAAAGATTAGAAATACAAACTGTAGAATTATAATTTTATGTCATTTAGTTTGGCTAAAAGATTGAACTTCGTTTTGACGGGGAAAAAAACATCATTCATTAATACGTGTAAATATTCTAATAAAAAAAATTTGCAGCAACATTTAATTTGTGTGAAACTTTTTCATTGTTAATGAGTTTATGCTTGGCAGTTGAGTTCGCAACTCTTCAATGGTAACGGTTTTGTAGTATATGTAAAGTCTAGCAGTTTTTGCCGTATAAGTTTAAATTGAATAAATTAACCTGAATTTTGGTTGTTGAAAAAAATATAAACTGTTATAAACTGTGAGAATTGTTATCAGAGAAAAATAATTCTTTTTTCTTGAGTTTAATTATTTTTTTTTTTTTTTGAATTTCAAAACTTGAAGAGAAATACTGATGCAATCATTTGTAAATGCATAAACTTTAAGTAATTTATATAATATACTGTTATTGGGAAAAACGTTTTTTCAAAAATTTGCTATTTCCCATTTATTGTAAATTTACTTGCATAATTTCATGAAAACAACCTTAATATTTAATAAATAAGGGATAATTGGTTAGACACAAGCCAACTTCACGTTTCAAAAATCATTACGGTTACAAAAAAGTCCTAATTCACCTGTGACTTTTCCACGGAGTTCCGTAGAACACCATTTGGGAACTTCTGTTTTAAATCATTCTCTACAGTTTATCATATAGAAATTAAGAACACAATTTGGAAAAAAAAATATGTTTAATCATGAATAACATGTAGTAAATGCTTTAAGAACACTGTTTACATATATATCTCGCTAATACAACATTCTAATTGTCAAAAATTTCGTTTCAAAGCTCCGCCATTAATATACAAAAGAGAAAATTATTGGTTTTAATTAGCGTTTATTGTACTTAGGGAAAAAATTATAATTTAAATAATTTGTGAAAGCAAAAAAAAATCATTAAGAAAAATCATTTTATAAATTTTTTATAACTGAAAATACCAATGCCATTTAACCTAAAGTTGCTTAAAGAAAAAATAAAATCTGACATTTTAGTAAACTTTTAGTTACATTTTAAAATTGCTATTCTCAATATTTTACGAAGAAAATAAAAAGAAACTCAGTTGTTCTTAAATTAAAAATTCAGAAAGAATAATATCCGAAGAAAATATTATATATCAAAATTTTTAAAATACACTTAATACATTTATAAGTCACGTAAGACAAAACACTATATATGTAGGACAGATCAATTTTTGATTTAACCTGTTAGGTTTATTTAAGCTTTTTTTTTTTTTCATTTTCTATTTCCTTTGATTTCGAAGCTATAGACATATTCTTTGTTCCAAACTCAAATTTAGATCGCTTATATCTTTAGCAAGAGGCACGTAGCTCTTCCAGCATAACTGCAAAATAACTTCTTTATAGTCTTTTTCTAGATTCTGCAGAAAATTGTTCACTATATAGAAACACGATAATTGCTTAATTCGTGTTAATTGTATCAAGATATTTCAAATGAGCACCATATCTATTATGAAGCACACTTCAAAATAACTGATATTCTGACTCTTTCCTTCATTTATTGGTACAAAATTTTTAAAATTAAATTAACTTATATCGATCATAGTCGATTAAAATTTTATTTTCATGTCATGACAATCTAAACCTACTCATTTTTTCTTTATGTATTTATCTCTAGAATTCCAAATTCTTTTATTCATTCTTCTTGGAAAAAAAACGTTGGTTGTTCTTTTTTTTATTAAATAAAAAGGGATCTTATTTTCCAATTACTATCTAGATTTTTTTCATACAAACATTGAAAAAAAAGAACCTCTTTTAAGTGGGCAATTAATTAAAATCGTTTGCGTTCCATTAAAAGTGATATAAGAGCCGTTTGAAGTATGACAGGAAGGAGAAAAAGAAATTTTAGAGAAATTTTGTAAGAAACTTAAAAGTAAAAGTATTGAAAAGTACTGTCAAAAATATTTCTAATATATATATATAATTTTACTTCATTTTTTCTTTTTTTTTCGTTTTTAAAATAGAGCTGCGTTTTGTAGGAACTAATTGAAAATAGCTCCCTGTTTGTTTGCTTTTTCACTAAAAGGAAAGCACTTATTAGTAAATTTTTAGAAAAACATTTTTTCAATCATGTTTTTTAAGGATAAGCCAATAAACGTTTAAAAGTTCCATTTCATAACATTCAAAATTAGAAGCATTATCCGTGAAATCTGTATAAATAGTCATAACGCAATTAAATTATCACAGGTATCACTCTCAAAATATTTTCTATGGAAATAATTTTGAAAATATTAGATACCCTTTTAATATAATTTTCTATTTCTATTGTAACTTTGAAATAAAGTAGCTAATTAAGAAAGTCCCTTTTTTGTACTGCTTTAAATTAACTTTCTTTAAATGAATCTTTTAATAAAATGTGATGTAAATATTTTAATTAACGTTAACACAGTCTTTCTTTTAATTTAATACTTATATAATAAGAAATTAAAATTACTGAAACTCAAAACTATACCTTGTAGTATTTCAACTTGTATTTTATGATACTTGTTGTACTATTAGTTAGTATAATAAAACGATTAAAATAAAAGCGAAACAATTTCCGTATTTTAAATATAATCAAGTGTTCTGAAAAAGCAGCTTGAATTTTCGCTTCATTTGTTTACAAGCATGTAATTATTTTTACGCTTTTTAATCTACTTAAAACATTGTTTCTTTTAATTTTATTCTACTGTTTCCTCTCTTTAGTTTTATCTCCAACAGATTATTTATATAAGACTGTGTATGAAATTTCGATTGGCAAAAAATTCCATTTGATAATAGATTTTTCTTCCAGTCGTCAGGAAACGAATGAAATTCTGTCTTGTCAGAACTTTAGTTGAAAAATCTGCTTCCTAGGTAATCAGAAAAATGTAAAATTAGTATAGCTAGCCACAACAAAACATATGACGCACTATGAACCTAAATGATGTGATGCCGCAATTGGCATTACGTATTTATTTCCTACCTTTTAAAATATCTTTAATTACTTAAGCTGATTTTATTAATCGAATTATATTTAAAATAAATCAAAGACCCTATGTTTTTAAAGCGAACATAAAATATATATTCTATTTTTTTGTATAAATCAATGTAACGATACTTTTTATTTCATTATTAATACAGATTATTAATTCACTGTCGTGCCTAATCGAAAATCTACTTATAATTTTTTATTCTCAATTTCTAACAGCTAAATGTTTCTGTTGCATGGTTGTAATAATTCTCATAAATTCGTTGGCAAATCGTGATTGCGAAGATATTTTTTAAACCCAATATTGATATGCGATGTAGGCTTTGTTTTGGCTATGTTATATTTGATAATTCGCCAATTTTGGATCCCCTATCCATGTTTCTCCTGTATCCGTTGGGAACAAATTACACGTACTTTTAATTTGGTTTTTGATTAGGCAGGTCAAGGGGGATTTGTCTCCCATGGGCCTGTCCTTATTAATAGTATTATGCAAAATTTATTCAACTTAAATTCTTATGGATAATATTTATATTTTGTATCTCAAGCTCTACAAATATATCAAATAAAAGCTTTATATTAGTTATGATCCAGTTTTCATTTTCAACTGTTATTTTCATCATCTTCTGTTTTCATCATAATCATCAATTGGTCAATATCTATACAAACTTCCAATAACACCTGAATTTTCATCTCAACAAATGGTATTAAATATTATAGCTTTAGGCCAATGCATATTTTTTGCTGTTTCAGTAAACTAAATCATACAAAAGCTCTTCTAAAGCAAAAGGCTTTTTCTATAAAATTTGGGTTAAAAAATAAACACAAGTTTTACAGATTACATCTAATTAAAAAATATTCATAAATTATGTAAAAAGTAGATGTTCGTCGAGCTAGTCTTCACTCATGAAATGTTTGTAAAAATTTGAAAAAGTTAAGTACAGTTTTTTATTTGATTTAGTGATATATACTTATATTTTCCTACTCCTCAATTAATCTATTTATTGATTTTTCTTAAGACTATATCTTAAAAAGAACATGACCTGAAAACTTTTGCATTCTGGTATTGATAATCTTTAAATCAATATTTCTCCTTTTGAAAGTGATAAAATATAATTTAAAGGTAATAGCAGGTTGCATATTTTAGTTCTTGTTTTCTTCTTCTCTTGTTCCTCAGCAATTAATTATATTTAATAAGTTGAATAAGTAGTATATTACATTTATATGAAGCAGCTATTAAGATGATCAGTCCTTATTATTATTTTCAATTACATAATAAATACTTTTTGTTTGATACTTTTTAATTGATAATATCCATTTCATGAATCATATAATTTTTTTTTAAAAAAGTCAACCCCATGAAATTATGAAAATAAATTACAGGTTTTCATTGTTAATCCATTCTCTGCAAAGAATGAGAAATTCTTCTTAGAATAAATGTAGTTTTTCGAAAAATAATAGTAAAATTTCTTTTCATTTTTTTTCTTAAGCCTGACATTTCTTCATAATTTTAATTTCCATCATTTGTAATCGGTAAATGCAATGTAACCAATTTCTAAAAGGTTTTCATGAATACTTTTAAATAATTAGATTTATTCATTTTTTCGTAATCTTTTGCAAGTCGGCAATTAAATTTCGTATCACGCTTTTTGCTCTGTCAGCAATTTAATTGCCTTATCAATCAAGACTTTGAAAAAAAAAATGTATCTCCTACCTTTCCAAATTACTTTACAGAAACTAAAAAGAAAAATATCTAAAGAATAATGCATATTTAATTCCTTTCAATCAGGTACCTGAATTTTACTTTAGAATACTTGAAAATTGTAATTAAATTTGAACAAACAACTTGATATAAACATTAAATTAAATACCTAAAACACGGAGAATAAGCTATATTACTTACTTTTTTAATGAATGCCCTAATTTATCATATAGTTGATAGATTATATAAACAGGTTTTTCTTTTTTTTTTCTTTATATACATTTAAATAGTATATGGATTTTATGCTAACAATTATATTATAGTCCTTCCTAATTATACACATTGTAAGAACTGTGGTGTGCCTTATCTCTCCGAATTTGATGATGAACAATACAAACAATTGCGTTAAGGAACATTTTCTTAACACCAAATCCATCTTTTATTTACATTGTAAAAATTGCTCGCGTATCTGAACACCAAAATTTGTGGCAACAAACTATATGCCAAAGTCGTCTTATAACGCCAAAACCAAAGATTAGTTCCTGGTTCTGTGAAATATCGCGAATATTATTTTACGTTACTTGGTGTAAAATAGTCGCCACCAACCCCCATGTTTGTCGCTCAGTATCACAAACATTTATAATTACAGTAAGATGTGACACACGTAAAAAAAGTTATTTTTACAAAGCAATATAAAGCAAGAATCTGTTATTTAGGTTACCTAACTGTTATTTAGGTAATAAATCAAATATTCGAGTAGCAAAGAGAACATTAAGATGAGTTCAAACTAAGCTTAACAGAGTTATATAGTGGTTATAAAGTGGTTATAAAGTAAATATCATAAAATTATTTAATACATTTTACAGAGACTTAAAATTTAAAATTCTGCTATCCTTAATGCGCAATTACAGTCATACATGAATATTTTTAACGGCAAACGTTAGCTTCTGCAAGCGAAAAGCAACATAGGAGAAAGCCGTAAACACTCGCCAATTTGTTATCGATTATAAACAATTACAGTATCAAAACGTGCCAACATTGGAATTTTCGGAAACGAAAATATTTAATGTATGATGTAAAGGTGATTGATCTCGGAGTAAATTGTTTTACATTTTCGGTAAACTGCTTAAAGGTATTAACAAAGAACAAACACAATATGAGAAATGCAACACAATTAAAGATGACAATGGCCAAATGTTTACAGATGATAAATCTGCTCCCAATGGCCTTGCTACTCACTACCAACAAATCAGCAGACTCAACTTCTCAAACGAGGACAAGCCGGTAATGCACAAGGCAAGAAATATTGTTCATGGATGCCGAAGTACTGATTGTGGTGATCCTTCTCTGGCTACTAAATTTAATTTGCAAGAGTTACTGTTTGCATTTGCTTTTCTCGACCTTAGCAAATCCCCCGGACCGGATGGAATTCATGACAACATGCTCGAAAACCTTGGACCCTTTGGAAAGCAAAAACTGCCTGACTTGATTAACCTCTCTTGGAGTAAGGGGAGTTTACCTCAAGAATGGAAAAAAGCCACCATCATGCCAATCAAGAAACCTAATAAAGATTCTTGCTCACCTGGAGACTTTAGACCCATTGCATTAACCTGTACTACGAGTAAAATAATGGAGAAAATGGTCTTATTCAGATTCCATTTCTTTCTTGACTAGAGTAAATCTCTCCCTAGAGAGCAATTCGGATTCCGAATAGGCCACATCACCATGGACCAAGTTCTTTTCTTCGCCCAAACTATCAGAGATGCGCAGAACCCCAGGCCAGCCCATCACAGCGTTGCGGCTTTATTGGACCTCACGAGAGCTTTCGACAGAGTATGGAAGGACAAACTTGGTATAAAACTTCACGATTCCTTCAACATCCGATGCAATACACTGGCTTGGATTTCAATCTATCTTCATCACAGACATATCAGGGTGAAGTTCAATGGAACTCTCTCAAATTCAGTTCACCTCAGTCCAGGTGTCCCTCAGGGAACTGTCCTCAGTCCAACTCTTTTCACTCTGTACATGGCCAGAATTGAGAAAACTGTTTCTCTCGGGACTCGCATCGGAATGTTTGCTGATGATATTGCTTTTTGGGGTAGCGGTGACGACGTTGCAAAGATTGAGTCGAGACTTAACAACTCACTGGAAGCCCTGTCCAAGTACGCAGATGAACTCAAATTGAGCATCAACGCAACCAAATCGATAACCACCTTCTTCACTACTAATAAGCGACTTCATAAATATGAATCATCCTTGTTTCTCAAACACCAGAAGCTCTCCTACGAGAAACACCCAAAATACCTGGGATACATTCTCGATCCCGAGTTTACAAGTAACACACATATTGATTATATTGTCTCGAAGGCTAGGAAGCGCCTAAATATTATTAAGTGTATCGCTAGTAGGGATTGGGGAGCAGATGCAACTACTCTTAGGACTTAATAGCAGGCTCTTGTTAGACCAATTCTAGAATATGGCTAGCCTGTCTACTGCTATGCTTCGCAATCTAACTTAAACAAATTGGAAAAAGTTCAACTGAGCGCCGCTCGCATCATCACTGGACAGAAACGTAGCTGCACTTCAGAGATCGTTCTTTACGAAGCAGATCTGCAACCTCTTAACTTCAGAAGGCAAGCTAATTTAGTGAAATATTACAATAAACTTTCCAGTTTAGACCAAGACAATTTAACTGCTATTTACCTAAATAATTGGACCTGCAATCAAAGGCTAAAGAAAAACAGTCCTTTTAGTCATGTTAAATCACAACTGTTAATCGCTGAAAATATTGAACCTCTTTATCTTCATAGCAATCTTAGTACTTGCTTGGATCTTTCCAATGTTAGTTTCCATGAAAGCCTCCCTACCATGCCTGATAAGAAAGACTGTGTGCCTGACTTCCTCAGACAATTGTCCCAGGAAATCATGAATAAAATCCCTCCAAACGACATCAAAATATTCTCTGATGGCAGTAAAATGGATAGACAGACTGGCAGAGGAGTATTTATTGAATCACCTCGAGAGAACTACACTCTTCATCAACGAAACCCCGATTTTTGCTAAACCTTTCGAAGCGAACTAATTGCAATCGACAGGGGACTAGGGGAAATCTTGAGTGAAGGGCTCCTTGGAAATACTTGAATACTATCTGACAGCCGTAGTTCAATTCAACACTTCAAAAATTGGGCCCTCATTGGAGATAAAACCAGTTTTTCGATCTTACAAAAAGTAAAGCTCATTTCCCAGCAGTAAGAGGTCCACTTTCAATGGATCCCGTCCCACGTCGATATCCACGGCAACGAGTTGGCTGACACTCTCGCAAAGAAGGGACTAGACCATCCAGTCCCCTCCACCTCAGAGCTTACATACCTTGAACTTTTCGCAAGGCAAAAGGCCCAGAACAAACAAAAGTGGCTGCTTCCACCTACTCACTACTGGTATAAAGCAGAAAGACCAGGAATCTCTCTATCTCTTCCTGATGACAGGCAAACCAACACTTGCTTATCCCGACTGGCCAGTGGACACCTGAAAAGTTTCACATTTTCTGCTAATCAAAAGATCTTTCCTCTTTGCCCTAAATGCCAACAAAACCTGTCATCTCCTGAGCATATCTTGAACTGTTTAGGGCTGGACTGGAACGACATTCATTCCTCTCCCATTCTGGTTTCGGATTTTCTTAATGTCAACGGATTTATTGATCTGGTTTGACCCCGTCAGACCACATGGGAATTAACAACAACAACAACAACATTTTCGGTATTAGAAGCTTTCAAACATTCCTTACATTTTACATGAAAGGTCGATTTGGTGTTAGCTTGAATAAAAGTGTTCTGGCGTACAACTTTTTCGGGAAAAAAGTTCCCTTTTTCGTCATTAAGATTATTTTATTTTGATTAAGTGATGCTGTAATTGAAAAATAAAGATTGTGTGAACATTGCGCAAAATGAAGCAAATTCCCATCCCGAGAATAAAAGAACAATCAGTTGATATTTTGAAAAACTTGTTTAATGTCACCAAATTAGACCTCCCCCAATCTAGTCATCACTCCCCGGGAATCATCCTAACACGAAGGGCGAAATTGGTGTGGGTCAGGTTTTGGTATCGCTGAATAATTGAACAATAAAAATGGCGTGAAAATGACCTAAAATAGAGAAAAAGCATGTCATACTAAAAAAAATCAAAATGTATATTTTCATATTGTGAAATTGAAGGGGAGGCATGTTTGATATCGTTGAATACCAATACCTCTTATGAAAATATTTCCTAACTGTGATTTAAGTTTTTTGATCAGTTTGTTATCTTGAGATATTAAACCGTTTCCATACGTTTTGATACTATGTCTGCCCGTCGTGAGATGTTTATATTTTTACTGGTTTCCAGAAATAATTTTTTCCTTACATAGACGTAAAGACTTTAATAAGAATTTTTTTTTACTTCTAATCATTTCTAATCTATTCCTAATTGCTATTTCTTATTTATACCTAATGTTGAAAGTTCACTAATGCTTGAAATTCTCGAGGGGAAAAAAACATGAAGTTTTATATAATGAATCTGTTTGGTTAGAATTTTTTTTGTCTGCTCCTGTTATTAAAATAATGACGTTCATTTCTGGAAAAAGATTTTAAAAAAAATAAATAAAAAAAAACTCATTTTTCTAATGCTGATTAAATGCATGAAACATTAGTTACGATGTCTCTTGGAAATAAAAGTTCGGAGTCTGTTGATTCAGAAATATTAATGAACTTTAAAGAAATTTGACGTACTCTCCTAAAGTATTGTTTCGTCTTTTTTTTGTGTAATAATGCGCAATTTTTCTTTATCAAAATTCATTATTGCATTTCAAAAATAATTGACCATGATATCTTCATTATCAAATTTGTTAAAAATATTTTCATCCAAAAAGTAGAGAACATTATTATTTTCTATTTAGCATTGATTTTTTTTATCAAAAGATCAGATTTAATAGATTTTAAAGAATTATATTGGTAAGTTTATGAAAATTAATATAAACATTAAAATTTTATAGTTTTCTATTTTTCTATTTTATTTTTTTCCTCACATTCCAATTCTTATGACTTTCTAAGAAACTTGTCATAATAACCGTAAAAGGAATTGAAAGATTTCTATGTAAAATATGCATTACAAATTTACTTTTGAGCGAAAATGCTAAATAAAAAATTTATTTTAATTTTTTTTTCTTTAAAACATTTACCACTGTGTCCATTTACGTGGGTGAGTGTGGAAATAAGACTCACTTCTAGTTTTCTTCAGAAAATTGAAAAGCAATGGAGGAAACAAAACAGAAGTTAAGCCTGAAAGACAACCATGCAAAATTGGGTATTTTTCGACCATGATCAAGAACAAACAGATGGTGCTTTCGCAATAGGTGGGCCTCTCAGCAAGTCCCAGTTGTCGGACATTTTGGAGGTTGAATCCATCAATACTACGCGGTAATCTTACAACCTGTCGAAATTGAAGGCGACAATTCGGGAAAAAATGACCTTGCCTGGCACATTTGGTGTTCTATTGTTGGATGACAAAACAAATTTCAGGGACAGAAACCGCCGAACCATATTGCAACGCTTGGTTAGACTTCCTTTGATCATCCGCCACATGGTTCTGATCTCGCACCAAATAACTTACATCTGTTTCCCGCTTTGAAAAAAGAATCTCCACTGAAGGTGTTGTAGAAGCAATAAGTATAACAAGTAGTTTAATGTTTCTCCCATATGCAGAGCTCTGATTTTTTCTAGGGATGGGCTACTAGGGATCACTCTTGCTAATTATGTAGGAAAATAAAGTTAAGTCTTATCTTCAATTCTTATTATATTTTCTGTCTTTCATACACGCCTCTATACATAGACGCCTAGGCAAATTTATTTTTAGACTACTCCTCGTATCTCCATATTAAGCGTCTGTAGACCAAATTATTATACACCGCAAGATACGAGAGACATTAGAGATAGGCATATTTAGTGTCTTTCTACGTCGATGCTTATTTTTACAGATTTATCCATGGAAATGGCATCAGTTTAAACTTTTATTTTGAAAGAAACCTGAAAACTATATACATCCGTCAGAAAAGAAATTAAATTAATCATTCAGATAGGCAAGATTAGTAAGCATCTCCTAAAATCGTCTTATTTGATCACTGATTTGAGAATGAGGGAAAAAGGAAATTTTGAAAACTGAAAGCTTGATGTAAGTTATTCGAAAATGATTAAAACTGGTTTCGAAACTGAAGGGATGACATATTAAATGTCAACTTATACTTATAATAAAATGCATTAATTTTCTCTATTACTGATCGTTTTCCAAATATGAGTTTGAATCACTAAACATAATTATTTCATTCGTAATGTGAATCATCCATGTCTATTTAATTTATATCTAATCATTTAATGTACCTTTTACTTAACGAGATCCATGTCTCAATTAAGATAGAAGTTTAAAACAACATTTTAATAATATTGTAGATAATATTAGTTATCATAAAAATGAAATATTGTGCAGTATTTTTATTTGATGTCACATAGTCAAAACTGTTTTGGCATTGAAAACCGTTAGTTAATTTTAGAAAAACTATACTTCCCTGTAGTGTCTAAACAGAAAAATTAAAACTGATTATTTTAAAAATTAACACTTTTGTGTTGCATACAAGCAAATATACTTTCACCAGATATTTTGGCATGATAAACTTAAAAAGTTAAAAACTTCATTAATCCATGTTTGTTTGCTTCTAATTTAATATTAAAACATAGGCGGACGAAATTTTTTAAACATTTCCATATGATATAATTTTTTGTATTATTTTTGTTAAGACCTAATCATAATTAGCAATTTCATCGTCAGAACAAGGCAAATATTTATGAAAATAAAAAAGTTTTTACTAAGAGGATTAAATGAATAATAGGAAAACTGCTGTTTATGTTCTGAAAAGTAATTAAAAATGAAAATACTTTTAAAACTCTTGAGGATTTTTTTCTAGTGAATTCAGACTTTACACGGGTCAAAGAAAATGAGAATTAATGGGATAAATCTTTGACAGTACAATAATTAACTTTTAGATATAATACTAGGTGACGTCTTTCTCACTTTTAACACAGAATAAAATTATCACGATATTAATAGGACGTTGAGAAACCTTTTTTGTTATGTGTAATTTGTTTTTTTTTTCTGGTTGAAAGTTTCTAAATTAATTAAATAATTATTAAAGTGTGCATAATTGAAATACTCAGTGACTTAAAATACATGTTTTAGAATCAAAACTTTATCAATTCTTTTTTCTTATTAATAATATGTTAGAACGCAAAGTAACAATTTTTAAATAATAATGTTCTGACATCTTAACTGACAACTAAGAATGTCCTGATATCTAAAAAATGTTCTAAAATCTGTTATTCATGATTGTTAGGTTCTGTTATTCATGTTCTGTTATTCATGATTGTTAGGTTAAGTTTTGCGTTTCTCTAATCAGTCGTCTCACTTACAAATACGAATAATATCATACTTAGGCAAACACTCGCCATTTGTAACTAATTTATTTTACGCAAGCCACAGCAAAAATATATTTGACAGCGTATTAACATGCATAGGCAAATAATAGAGAATTTGATGCTTTTTTGGCCATCAAATATGTTTTTAATATTTAATTTCGCAATTATTTTTGAAACCATTTCTGTTTTAAGTTTTAACGCAGCTTCAGCAATTATTTTTGTTGCTAAGAGTCTGCAATTGTTTCTGTGGAGTGCAAGCAACATAGTTTTTAAAAAAGAAGTTACTATAATTCTTGGTATTTTCTCCCTATGGTTGTGTGATGTCACTTTTAGGCATTACATATTACCTAAGGCTGCTTTATAGTGGTTTATATAGCTCTCTAATATTATCCAGCTTTTAAATTTCCTTCATTTCCTAAATTTCACCATTCCCCTTTAATTAAATAAATAATTTAATTATTAATTAAATTTCATAAAGAGAAAATGCAAGTATTTCTTATTCTCCATAAATGGAACGACTAACTTTTTATTGCAATGCAAGTGTATAACTAATTAGTAGCAACTGAGCAACAAAATCTATTTTTAACATTTGTTTCTCCTACCACACTAAACATGGGCATATGCCTTATTAGGTTTACTTTAATTTCCAACGAACTATTTATCCTTAAATCTTCTGCCAAATTATTTAAATATTGACATGAGATATCGTGAGGTAGGCTGATTTGACTTTTCTTTTCGATGTGTCCTTTTTCGATAATGCGGCCTACAGTTGCTCTATTTTATAGCTGAGCACCCGGCCACTTGTAAAAATGTTCCCAAAACTAAAATTGTCCCTCCCTTAACTGGGGAGTACAGCAATCAGAATGTTTGAGGGGGTTCACTTCCGCTTTGAGTGACATCATATGGTGGGTCGTTCATTTTACATAACCAGTTTTGGGAGGGTCAATTTCAATTTTGGGAAAATTTTTAGAACCCGGTGCTCAGCTATTAAATCGAGCGACTATGTAAAGGATCTCTCCTATACTACAAAGCGTTGATTAAATACTACTTTTAATTTGGCTTTCAGATTTTGATTAGGCAGGTTGTGAAAGAAAAAAAAACTGTGGCCGGTAATCATATTACGCAAAATTTATTATTTTCCTTGATATGTTAATTGGATAACATCCTTTTTATTTTGCACCTCAAGACGTGCTACAAAGTAAAATTTTAATTATCGTTTTTATCCTATTTTCCCTATATATTTTAATTCGAACAACTACACCACCAACCACACCATCTTTCCATTAGATGTTGTATTCAGTTTTAATTTTATCCTGAGAGTGATTTTTATCCTATCCTTTTTATTGTGATTTTTATCCTATTTTCCCTATATACTTCAATTAGAACAACTACACCACCAACCACACTTTCTTTCCATTAAAGGTTGTATTTAGTTTTAATTCCAAAATAGAACAAAACGTTTCCATTTTTTATATATGAATTGACTATCTAAAATTTCATATTAAGTCACATTACAAACATGTCCATGTTGATATCATGCAGCAATCTATAGGATATGATGGACGTCAGGAAGCAGGGGGCGGAGCCCAGCAGTATTCATGATTTTGACATCATAGAAAATAAAGTGTTCTCTCATTACACATCACTGACAGGCTTTCATTTGAAGCTATTTGAGAGGGAAACAATAGGTTTGTTTCAAATTTAAACATTCTGAGTTTATTCCATTTATACTTTGTATAAATGAAACTTGCTCTAGTACGGTGCAGTTATACACTAATGATGTAAATTTTCGGAAATTTATCATTTAGCTTAAAAAGAGAACCTTAAACGTAAAATTATACGGTAAGTGAGAGTTGAATTACAGATTTTTTTACAAGGAAGGGTGTAATTCTTTTAACTTTTTAAAAATAAATTAACTTAAGACCAATTTTTTCTAACTAATTAGGGAAGATTGAAATTTAACTAACAAAGACTACTTTTTTTAAACTTAGTATTTTTTCTCCGGTTCTGTAAACTTTGACCCTAGATCAGGAGGGACACACAATTTGAAATTACTTGGTTTAATTAATTTTGTCAAAAGCGAAAATTTGGGCATCTTTTTTCACTATATTTCCAGAATTAGGTATGTAATTTAAGAAAACAATATTCGCTCATTAATAAAATTATTGATCTAAATACATGTGCTCAATTATTATTGGCCTGAATATTATAGCGCTTTAAAAAATTATGGCTGTGTGTAATGGATATTTGTTACGAAAAAAAAAAGATTTACATTGGGACAATTTAGTACCTAGTGACTAATTTGGCTTATGTTTAAACGTTTCTTCACTTTTTATCCAGAAAATTTCTTTTTTAATCTATTATTTTTATCTAAAATTCCAATTTTGAGGAAAGTTAATAAGGCTGTTTTTTTTTCAAGAAAAAGACCATTAAATGTTTAAAAAAAGAAATGAGATAACATTAAATACGATTTCATTTTATCTCATGTTGTTTCTAGGTAATATATGCCAACAATTTTTATAACTAACCTACTAAATTACATATCTCACTCCTTTTCGAAAGAAAAAAGGAGCAGAATTACTATCTTTAAACCTTTATGTCTCGCTATAAAATGTATCAAGCTCTAGTGCTGAATTACTCTACCATGAGATTCGATGAGATTACTTTATAAAGATTTTTTTTCCTTTTGTAAAGTTTAACATATAAAAAGGAAGAAAGCGAAAACATTAAACATTCCAAGAAAGATTTTTTTTCTTTCGGAAATAGTTTTTGAGGTGATAGAATGAAAAGCAAAGTAGAAAATTCTAAATTAAAGCTTTTAATTCTTTTCGAATATTTGATTTCTTTTTATACTTCCTTCCGAACTCACATGTATATTTAAGAAGAAAAAAAACTGTCTGATACTATTATTTTTAAACTTTTTATACATAATTTAATAAAGCATCTCTGTACTATGTTAGAAATAAAATAGAATTTTACAGGGAAATAACGACCGGTGGAACTTTCTTCCTTAATTAATAGTTAAACGTGTACAAGGACCTTATTTGAAGACGGATATTATTTCCCTCCGAGTAGCACCAGTATTCTTAAAAATTTTAATGCGTGTCGAACAAATTAAATAGGGCGAATTAGAGCTAAATTAGATTATATTCTAGAACTTCATAAATTTGATCACACGATACTGTGCTTAAACTTAACTAAAAAATGCTTGTTATAAAAGTCTACATTAAAATATAAATATTTAAACGTGGGCAAAGAATTCAATAAGCGATGGCTATTATATCTATGATAGTGCATTGTAAAAACGGTGGTGTAATACCTGCCCGAATTTGGTGTTGAATAAAATTGTGTGTTATGTAAAGTTAACTTCAAATCGAGCACTCTGGCACTTTTTAAATTGTGTAGTTAAATGAAAACTCAAAAAAAAAAAATGAAAAAATCTTGCACCAAGATCAGATGCAATGAACTATTTTCGCTTCGGAAAACAACAACTTTGTCTCATTTTGGACATCGCCAGTAGTTTGTTTACATCAAGTAAGTGTTGGTGTAAGTCCCAATTGTGGTACGCGTACCCCCAGGGGTACGGGAACAGTTAGGCGGGGGTACACATTGTTATGCAAAATATCTTGCAGCAGACGAAAATTTCAAAAATTTTTATTTTAAAACAAAGCTAGCCATGAAAAATTATGATGACGTATTTTTGCACTGACGGATTTTACACAGTTAACGGTATAACGAATTAGTGGTGTCAACACCCAGTCGTGATTTTTAACGTTAGTGCAATTTTTTACCATAAGAATTACATTAATTTTTTTTATTAGTGGTACACAGCATTACGAAAAATTTAGATAAGGTACACAGAAGGCTTAAGTTTGGGAAACACTGGTGTAAGTTGCTGTTTTCTTTCAAACCGCTGTACAATAACTACTGAAAAAACTCACTATAAAAATATGTATGCACGTTTTTAAGTTTTTTGATAAGGAAAATTATATTTAAAATAGCTCTTAACTGTGCTAAATAATTCTATAATATTAAATTTCGATTCATTTTGGTTTCTTTGGTTAGAGACGTTTCAATAGGACGACACTAAAAAACAGATTATCTAGAGATTGGCTGGAAATATTGTCGAGAAAGAATTAATTAAATGGAGGTTTTTCTAGAGTTAGATTTTTTAATTCTGTCATCTGTGCCTTTATTAGACAGTTAAATTTACAGTTCTGTTTGTTGGTATCCGACTAATATGCTACTTGGGTAACTTGGATAACATCCTTTTTATTTTGCACCTCGAGGTCTGCAACAAAATAAAATTTTATTTTTATTGCGATTTTTACTCTGTTTTCACTTTTAATTATGTACTTTATTCCATCTTCTCCAGCAACAGCACCATCTAAACATTATACATCATATATATATATATATATATATATATATATAATAAATAAATAAATACAAGAAAACACTAAGAAAGTTAAGAAAAACAATAAGTATCATTTATTGCGCTTAAGCTGCAAGTAAACAGCACTCATTAGATAAGTTCAAAATGAAGAATAAAACAAAGAAAAATTATAGACATATGAAAAAAAGGGGGTGGGAAATAATAAGTAAAAAAATAACAAACAACATTTTATTTAAAAAAAAAATGAAATGTTAATTAAAAAAACCGGAAAAAAAGCCGGAAAAAAAAGATATAATCTTTTCTTCAGCCCACACGATTATATTCGCAAAACAGAGTGCTTTCTGATATTGTATCAATAAAGCCAAAGCAAAATATATTAATACAATAGCGTGAGGAGCACTCAAAAAATTTTTTTAATAAAAATAACAACAAATAAAATAGATCAAAAAAAGTAAAAATAACATGTAAAAACAGATAATAAAAAAAAGAAAAACATTAGATAGAGAGCAAGAGAAAGAAGTATTGATTGTTAATAAATTATTAAATTATTATTTCCTGATTTAAATATTTTTTTAACCATACTCACACTCAAATTTACCGAGAAAAGAAATGAATCAATAATTTAATAAATTTCATCAATGCATTCAAAAAAAGATCTTGTCAAAAAAATTATACTTCATTATTTTTAAATAAAATCTTTATTATTATTTCATCATTCCATGAGGAAAACATTTTGAGAAAATTTCTTATAAATGCACTTTTTCCTCCAATTCGTTGACTTCGCATTTTTATTCAAGGCAAGTTAAGATTTTTGTCATTTGTTTTGTTCTTTAAAGCTTTGTTACTTCCTTTAAAATTGAAAGTGACTGCTTCGTACGTGACTACACATAGAACATAGTTAAAGTTTTCAGACACATTCACCAAAGAAGCTGAAAATTCACCGATAATAAATGCATTCTTGCGTAGTATTCTACAAAACTTTTTTTTGTTGCTATTTTTGGCGACTTTAAAGTACAGAGAAAAGCTGGAAAATATTCTCTACTTATTTTTTATATGTATTTCAGTCTCATAGTGATGGTTCTTGCTTATAAAGTTCCGTAGTTTAGTAAGAGTCTGGACCGCAAAAAAAAATTTGAAAATTGAATAATTTTTTTCTTTGTGTTCCTGAATTGATGATGCTGAAACTTTAATGTTTTATTTCTTTCGTTTTTTATGGTTTTTTTTTTTGGTATTTAAAATACATTAATGTATCTCAGAAACTATAAAAAAGGACGCATCGCAACTCAATACAAATAATGTACATCGAGTCATAAAAAAAGGACAACCCTGAATATCTTTTTATCCAATGATCAGATCTTTAAGTTCTAAAACTCAATCTTAATTATTCAAGGAGATGACCTCAAATATGCTAATTAAATAGTGTAGACGATATTTTAAGTTACGGAATCAGAAACGAAAAAGCGTACTTTCTCTGAATAAACATATCTTTTTGTCGAATGATAAGTATTTCTAACCCCCAAAAAGAGAGGGTAGCCACAATCTGGGAAATAAGGTCCGAATAGTTTTGGTCAGAAGAGCAATTCAAAATTTGGATCCCTTAATGTTAATTTAAATTTTTCAGAATTTCTCCATATCTGGAGAAATTCTTAAGTGAATAGAAAAATGTTTGCATACAATTATAAAATACGTTTATCTAAACATAATTCCTTGCAAAGTATAAATTTTAGTAAATATTTATTATCTTATTGAATAGAGAAAAACATTTTGAATTGAGAGGCACACAATTTTTTAAGTTATTTCAAAGTATGTAATTTTATACAGCAAAGTACAAAATTTGAGCGAAATTGGTTTAATAGTTCCCGAGAATACGAATTTGATATCGGGTTTAAAACGACTTTTTAAAAACTCGATTTCTCAGGAACTACTCAACAGATTTCACATTACATGGAAATGAAGACCACAGAAACCCGTAGGCCTGTAATTTTGAACCCAATCCGGAAGACAAGGGAACTCCAGGATCAAGTATTGGGAGAAATTAGCCTTCGTGAAGGACTTTTTGATGGAACTAACCCGTATTTGCGCAGCTTGGAGAGGAAAACCTCGATTACCTCCAACGGTTAGCCTAACGGCAAGTGGACTCTAGCCCATGATCCGTCTACCACTGCGGACAGTTTACGTCAGCACTGCTGTCGGTACGAGCCGGTTGCGGAATTCGAATTAACCAGGTCTCGCTGAGATCGAACCCAGGTCACCTCATTGGGAGGCGAGTGCTCTATCCCCTGTGAAACCACGGCTCTTAGCACTATATATTATCTGGCTTATTATGTATTACCTGTACTGTCCGATAGTGAGGTCTCAAGAACTTTTCGAACCAGGAGGTTGGCCAACTGAGAACGCCTTTCAGTTCCAATTTTAAGCACATTGATTAAACACATTGAAAATTTGTCAGAAATGAGAGACCCTGACACTGAAAATACCGTTACTGAAAAATATTTAATGAAAATAGCCAAACAGTTTCTTTTGATAAATATCTATAAAATTTTGGATCATTAAGACTTCAGAAACGCTATACAAAGTCTTTTGAGTTTTCATATAAATAGCGTAGATCCATCTACCAGCTTAATTGAATTAGCTTCGTTATTATGAAGGTTTATGCTTGGATGGGATTTACAGAAGTAGAATTGTTAAATGATTTATATCAAATGTAAATCCTCTATCAGTTCTACCTCCGTAAAGCTCTCTCTCTATCGCATACTTTTCAGTTTTCTCTCTCCTGTTTACCGTCGCCAATACCCCATTGTGCAGCTCTAGTGCGACGTAAATGAACAACAACTCTCCTGTTTACTTTTGGTTGTATTTTTATAAGCCTCACAATATATAGTATTATGAATATGAAAACTTAAATAAAAATGCCCCCATTGTCCGTAACTAAGGAATGAGAAAAATGATTAACAAAAACTTCAAAATAATTGATGAGTAATATTTTAGTAATTACCCTACGATTGGGAAACATTTTATTTTATTCTGAAAGTTTTTAAAAATTTAGTAGTTTTTTAAAATTTTGTATTTTTTGTAAAATTTTAAAATTGATATCTGAATGATATACTAGTCCATATAGAACTTTTGGGATTTAGTGCTTTTCTTTTATCGAAAACTTTTTTTTTCACTCCACACAAAGATACAGTAAAAAGTTGCCAAATAATTTAGACCTGCGAAAAATAAAATTTACATATCTAATAAAAATACAACATTTAATAATAAAACACAAGTAGAAATAGAATATAGAATGTCGACATTAGTTGTATATTTGCACATTCAAAATTTTGATTTAGAATTAGAACTCTCTTTTTATTGTATTTAGTTTTTCCCCTGTATTATTCTAATTACTCATTTATGGTGAAAAGATTTATTTTGTTCATTAACGTGTATAGTTTATTGGAAAAGCAAATATTTACATCTCGGAAATGAAAAAAAAGGGTTTTTAGAAAATACTACTTGATTTTAAGAAAAAAAAGCTCTGGATAAAAAAAATAAAGAAAATAAACTTTTATACCTATACAATTAATAGATATTTACAAAACTTAAGGTTCATAAGCGAACACTACTTCTAAATATAATTTCATGCTTAATTTAACTATAAAACTTTTTGATCTTTGCCGTTTACTTTAAGAAATAAAAATAACTCCTTTGAATCACATCAGAACTATTTTTTATATCATGTTTTACAATATATGATAAATAAAGACGAGCGGAGCAATTAAATTTCTTAATTTTTTATTTGTTTGAAAAGTAGAGATGGATTTTATGTTAAAACTCTTCACTTACAGCAGACTGATTCAACATAGATGATTTGCTCTGTGTGTTTAGGGAGTAATATAGATTAAGTCGTTTATTTTACGCATTATTTACGGGTGGAAAGTTTTCTGAGTTTGCTTGTAATCTTTTTGTTCTTTTACGTTCTACTTGTCATATAAAGCTATGACAAACTACTCGTGGTTGAAATTTAAGTAGTGTTTTGTAAATGACAAATTGCGCATTTCTACTTGATTCGGTTCTCATTTTGAAAAATTAAAAATAAATGCAAACTCAAAAATATTTAGTATTTCATCGAAATTAAATTATTTAAGCAGGAGTTTATAAGTCTTTAAACGTACATTTTAATTTTATTTATAAGAATTGAAAAATAATCTTAATGAAATTAAATGAGTTTCTTATATATATTCGATTCGTTTTACTTGAAAACTCAATTTAGACAGTTTTTGTATAAATTAGGTAATGAATTGTATAACTTAAGTAATATTCAAACAGCTGAAGTTAAAAAATAATTATTAATATAAAGTAACAACTTAAAAAAATACTAAATTTTTAAATCATAATATATTGACAGCTGTCATTTTTTTATTAAACGAAATTTTTTTTATAACTCAGAAACTATTCTACCGATTAATCTCAAAAATCGTATTTTGCCATTCAAATTTGCTTTCTTTAAAATGACTAGTTGCTTACTTCTTTCTTTGTCTTTCCTTACAATTTTTCATTTCAAAAGCATTTTAAAACATCATATATCAAACGGCGTGTCTCAGGTTTCTGGTTCTGACACTCTTTGAAAATATTCTTATTTAATAAATCATCTAATTAATTAGTAATTAATATAATTTAGTTATTTAATTAGAAATAATATAATTAATTAAGCTATTAAAGTTCTTAATTTTAATTTAATTAAGTGTTTAAATTAATATGTCTTTAGACAACTTTGATTTAATGCAAGAATACAATATATATATACTCTCAAATGAAAATTCAATTAATTGAATATTTATATAATTTAATAAAATATGGATATTACTGTTAAAATAATAAGTTAATTTTCAACAACACTTTAATCCTGTATTACATGGCAAATCTTATTTTTTCAAATGATTTGGGAAATAATGCATTGTACCACAGCAATAAAAACATTAAAAAACACTATAAATCAAACGAAGTATTCCTGGTTTCATTCTGCAGGCAGCAGGTCTTTTTTTTTACAAAAATACTCTTGTTAAGTTTATTTTATTAACTAAATAATTTTAATTAGTTAAGAATATCTCAGTTTAAATTAGTCAAATTTAAATGAACCTTGAACTTCCACCCCCTGCTCGTTCCGCTCAGCACCCCAAGGAATTCCATTTCATTCATCAATGTTTAGTTCTTTTATAAACATGCATATTTCCTACAAAAGAAATATTTTGTTTCATTATTTAAAGCAATAAAATTTGAACGAATAAAAATTTCGAAGAATTCTTTCGTTAAATCATAATATAAAATGGTCTTATCAGCAAGTCAAATTTCGACCTTAGTAGTTGAGTTTCAACAGACAATTTATCGACCAACAAAGCTCTTTTTTCTTTTCTTTTTTAATTTCTTTACAAGTTGAACAGCTAATGATTTTTCATACGATGTACGTTTACAAGTTTAACAGTTAATTTTTGAATCCGATTCAGTTTTTTTTCATTGTAAAACCTATACTTTTTCTATACATCATAATTTCAAGTTTCTTAGTCCTATTGGTTTTGAGCAGCAAAGCAAAATGCATTCTGAAGCAAAAGAAGAAGAAAAATATATGATAAATACGAGGGGGAAAAATTCAAAAAAATTATTTAAAATTGAAATCAATAATTTTCGAAAAATTTAAAATTTCGAAAACTATTTAGTTCGTAAGCAAGTGTGGCCCTTTCAGCATGCAAAATTCAAACCTTTAGTTGCATTCCTGTGGCCTGTAGAGCGGCACAAAAGGTATTTTTAACAAGTTTAAAAATTAATAATTCACAAATGATATTTGAAATTTTTAAGTTCTTTTATTTCATCCTATTTCAAGTACATTTTTTTCTCATTTAAGTAATTTTGCGATTCTAAATCTTATAGTTTAAGTACAGAGAGATAGTCATAGTTATTCTTGATGCATCATTCTATAAATAATACATATTCATACAGTTAATGAAAATTTTGTAAATTATAGGTAAGCTGTTATACTATTTCAATCGTCAGTTTAAACTATTAATGACGCGCAGAATTTTTTTTTCAAGTCATAGTGGACAATAATGAATGAAGTTACATACACAAATATTTATGAAAGACTCTATAAAAGAATTGTCAGAAATGTATTAAACTTATTACTCACATGAGTGTTACAAAAATTATTAAATTTACAATATAAAAAAAGAACGGCGGAAATTGGTATTTTATGTGCCAGACAGTCTAAGCGATGAGAGCCTGTATACTGCGTGGTAATGAATCAAACAGGCTCTGAATGTAGTCTTGGAAAATATTGTTCCATATGGTTTCGAATTGTCGCCAAAGTTCAGTCTTACTGTGTGCCCCATCAACAAGTGAGACGTTGACTGATGAAATCCTAGACGTGCTCAATGGGTGACCTATCAGAAAAACACGCTGGCTATAGAGAAAGCGATGTATGCTGTTCACTAAAGAAGACTTGTGAAGTATTGTAAAAAATGCTCACGGGCAAAATCCTGTTGAAATACTGAAAGCAAAATGCATCGACGAAAAGGAAGGAGCTAGGGTCCACAATTCCTCTCATGTAGCAATCACTGTTGAAGTTGTCCGCAATTTGCACAAGATGGGATTGCAGCAATTATACCCAATAGATAAAAACCAGGCGCTTGTGCCGTATGACGTTAGATAATACACTGTGGGATCAGACGTTCTGCGACGTCTGACGCATACTCTTACATCCTTTCACTCCAGATTGTAGCGAGATTCGACGAACAAGACTTGTTGCTTCTGGGCACACCAAGGACTATGTTGATAAGCCTATTGAAGTCAGAGGAATTTGTGATTCAGAGAATGGGCAATCCTGAGTCGAGGAATCCTTGCCCTCAGTTGATGCTACATCAGACAGCAACGAAACGTCAAGCTAGGCAACATAACTCCTGTAGCCATGCTCCTCTGCTTTGCTAATGATCTGTCACAACAGAGTGGATGAGGTTTCTATTGTCCCGAACTATTGTACTAACGCGTGCTCCACTGCCAGGTTTTCGCCTTGATTGTTTCTCCCGTGTATATTTTTATGCAAACACGCGTTACTTTTGTGGCGTCACATAGCGTACGGACTGTGACTTCTCAATACGAAAATCCACCCTCTCACATATAGACGATGAGGTCTCGTACGAACTCCGTTAGTTGTTGATATGACTCTCCCCGTTTTTGACGAGGCATATTTATTACTAATGAAATGTCTATCATAGACCGAAGACTATAAACAGACTTCACCAGATATTTATAATCCCTTATAGTTCACGTTCCACTCATGCGCAATCGCATTGTAATTCTAATGCTGTTGTTAACGTATGCCTGTTTAGGAAGAGGGGTACGATTGTTCTTGTTTTGCAGTGGCGCCACCTATGACCAAGAATTTGACTTCTGCCACACCTATACGTCACGCCCGTTTATAGGGCGGACCCATCCATACATCCATTTATACATCCATTCATTCATCCACAGATCGTAATTTTTGACCTGGATCAGAGAACGATCGATCTCCAATCCAGTACCCCCAGAGGTTTATATTTGTTATGGGAACATGGAGGACTTTGCGACTCGACAGATTTAACGTGCATCGGTCACCATTGACTACACGGGGAGTCTTCGGCTGGCGGAGATCGAACCCACGAACTCTCGGACATGGACCCAGCACCCTACCGACCAGGTTATCCCGACCCTTGCAATTCTCATTATTTGCAAGTGTTACCTACTTTTCATTTAAAGAAAGTTTGGTTCAATTTGTATAACTCCTTCTTGTTGTTCCAATTTTCTCAAATATCAGAAGCATTTAAGAATGAGATGTATATCAAAGGACGTACTGAAATTTCTGGAAAATTCATTATTATTATGAGGAATGCAGGTTCGGGAAACTTGCTAATACACTTATTGAGTGCAATATACTCATGAAGTAAATTCAAAAGAATTAATTTTGAAAAAATGATTTTATTATGCCTGATAATAGTAGAAATGATTAATTGAATTATTCAAGTACCTATAATTGAATTCTTAAGAAATAGTTTAAATTTAAAGATTTTAGTTTTAAAAAAAACTTTGGCTTATTTCAAATATATGAAATTAGATACATACTCTCTACATATAATTCGATAAATATTACTTAAATAAATTACATTTACAAATAATTTAGTAAAATTTTGTAAGTTGCAAATAATTATTATTCGAATTTAAACTACAATGTAAGCCTATACTATATGGCGCATCTGTATCTTTTTTTAAGATGTCGCAGAAAATAATGCATGAGGGAAGATAAATAAGAAATTATTCCGCATAGGGAGAAACATTTAAAAACAGCATTTATCAAACTATGTGTCGCAGGTTTCTGAAAGAACCCATTAATGTCATTCTGAGGTCGGCAGGTCCTGAAAACTTCTGAAAATAAATGCATGACTAATGTTTAATGCATTCCCCTCGGAACTCAGAGCCAATTTTTCAAAGGTTACGGCTGCATGAAGAAGACAAAAAAAATTTAAAGAAGAATAACTGTTTTAAGAGCAAGAGAGTTTAAATGTTATTCAGAAAATCTTCGAAGACAACATTGAATGAGAAGTCCATTTTCTTAGATACTTTGTCTTGTGAGGTGCTGTCTCTTTAAATCGACCTTGAATGCCCTGCAAAAAGTTACAGGAGAAGAAATAATGTATATAATATATATATATATATATATATATATTATATACATTATTTCTNTAATTAATATACATGTGTGTGTGTGTTTATTAGAACAATATAGTTTGCGAAACCTATCGATACTGCTTGTATCTGGATTGCAGCAAATTATTCTTCATTTTACCTTATGAGATGAGTAATCATACCACCTAAAGTTTTCCATTATAAATTTTTGGTCCTGAGTATGTCAAGAATATGTCTGGTCATGAGTTGTGTAGTGTCAAGATACCTGAAAATGTCATTCTGCTGAGACATGCCTTCTTTTTAAAGCATTCCTTACATTATTCAAGTTCGGTAATAATCCTTAAGTTTATAATTATAATATTCTGCATAATACAGAATAAAGAGCACATGCCTTCTTTTTAAAGCATTCTTTACATTATTTTAAGAATGTATGAAATGCCTTTGAAGTTCGGTAATATTCCTTAAGTTTATAATTATAATATTCTGCATAATACAGAATAAAGAGCACATGCCTTCTTTTAAAGCATTCTTTACATTATTTTAAGAATGTATGAAATGCCTTTCAAGTTCGGTAATATTCCTTAAGTTTATAATTATAATATTCTGCATAATACAGAATAAAGAGCACATGCCTTCTTTTTAAAGCGTTCTTTACACTATTTTAAGAATGCATGAAATGCCTTTCAAGTTCGGTAATATTCCTTAAGTTTATAATTATAATATTCTGCATAATACAGAATAGAGAACACATGCTTTCATTTAAAGGTTAAGAGTTTTTATTTTATTTTATGACAGTCGTTGTGCAGCCAGCCCAACTTTTAGTTTGCGACTATCAATGTTCAACTCCCTATTCTTGTGATTTTAATCCCAATCCAGTTGTTTGTGGATCCAGGGAACTTCCGTATCAAGTATTGGTAGAAAGTTTGCCTTCTTGTAGGACTTTTTGGTGGATCTAACTTGCATTTGCGTTACCGGAAGAGGAAACCACGAGAACCTTCCACGGATCACCTAACTGGTGAGGGTAGTCTAAGCCATGGTTCGTCTACCTCTGAGGATATTTTTACGTCAGCTCTATGGTCGGTGTGAGCTGGTTGCTGAATCAGTAACGACCAACCATCGCCCGGTTCTGAACTGGAGTTACGTCTCTGCGGAGCGAGGTGGGCACTCCATCTCCAGAACCACCGCATATAAAGCTTAAGAGTTTAAACTATAAGTTCATAAAATTAAAATTTTACTGTAAGTTAAATAATAAAACATACGCTAAGACGAAGCTACATTATAAAACCTCTACTAAATGTAAATTTTATACAGGAGTTATTTTCAGTAATTTCACACAACTCTCCTGTCTGAATTTCATTAAGAAAACTAAAATAATGAAATAAGTTTCTAAAATAAGCGTGATATTATTATTATCTTACTTTACGTTAGAAAACTCTATTAGTTCATGCGTTTTAAGAAATCTATTTAATCGAGTAAAGTGGCAGTTTAGAATGATTTAAATTTTACTTTCTCAAACAATTACTTGTGAAGGATTTCTGAAGGCGAAGGACTTTATTTTCAATTAACAATTTCTAAAGACTGTTCCTTAAGAAGTCTAGACTTTTAGAAACTCAATTGAAAACAATGGCTATGTTTTAAGGAAGATTCATCTTCTTAGAAAGGATTTTAACATCATTCACCTTAAATAAAGGTATTTCCTAAATTTTGAAGGAATTAAGAATTTAATACTAAAAGCGTTTAATAAAAATACGTGTGTTTAATTCCATTTGCGATGCTATCTTGAAATTTAGACAGCTTCTACGCTGCCTAATACAAAATAATATGGTCACATCAACTCTGTGCATATATCCGTAATGTTTATTATTACCAATTTATTGATTATTTAATTTTTTTATTCAGTACAAATAGTGAGTGTTCAGCTAGTATAAAACAAAAGTCATTAAATACAAATTAAGTGCTTACTGAAAGTGATTTAATTACGAACCCAAAAATTCCACTCGTCAAACATTAAAGTATGCAAGAAACGTTTTTTGACAACAATTTTTATCAAACAAATTTACGCTTTAATAAAAATCATTATTTATAAACTAAAAAAAGTGGAATAAAGAATACTTAGGAAACAAAACAAAACGAATCTAAAAATTCCTCACATTAATATAAGAAACTTTCATGTTTCTTTTTGCTTTTTTTTTATTCATAATCGGACATAGAAAACCATTCTTTAGAAAATTATCATCAAATAAGAAAAAAAAATATTTACAAGTAAATTTTTTTATTATAAAAATTTTAACACTTACCTGCTTTATAAATCCAGAGAATTTCAAAATGATATGTTCTTCATTTGAAAACTTTATTCTCAATATATACATAGATTATCCCTTCATTACTTTAAGATGACGTACCACACATTAAAATTTTATAATGGCAAGATCTCGATATGGATTTCAATATGTAACTTAAAAACAGAATAGCTGAATTTTAGTTGAAATTTATTATTCAAAATTAAAAAATACTTACCAAGAAAACGATAAAAATGTATTAATAATCAACATAAATGATATTATTTCAAGTAATTCGGATGATTCTTTTTTGCTCTCTCTGAATTATACAGATTCAGAAATATATACTATTCTGTAACTATTACAGTTCTGCATGTTCTGAAATCACATTTATTCATTGGAATAAACCAAGAAATGTTGACTTCACTTTAATTTGTAATGAATTGAAGACAAAAAAAATTTGATTTTACAGTAATACGCACATCTGTAACAGCATGGAAGTTATCCGTTGCAAGTTTGTTGATAATAGAAAGGTAAAAATTATTGAGAAATTTCTTCAAATGCTGGGCGTGCTCTGGTTCTGAAAGATTTACCAATGTACTGGGTTGTTTGTTCAAGTTCTTCTGCCTTTTCCATAGAGAAATTTTGTTTCTTATTTGATGCTAAGAAAAGACGTCCGACTTTGCCAATGATTGTGATAGAATTAAATGCCTGATATTTTCAGGCTCCCGTTAGAGGGCGTATTCAAACGTTGCAATCGGAAATAGGGAAAGAAGTTAATAAAAACAATAAAAAACGTATTTAAAATGTAAAATTAATCAAAAAAACATTCAAATATTTAGTACTTGTTGACCTTAACATACAAACGTAAACTAGGAACAATCCTTTTAACTGGTTTTCTTTCTTTATATGTATATACAAAGTGATGTGACATACGCATTAATAGTAAAAAAGAAATAGTAAAACAAATAATATCAATTTTACCGCATTTAATTAATTTTACGTTTTTTTTCACATAAAAATAAATTTCATTCTACAGATTTATTTTTATTTAACATGAAGTCTTCTTTAAAAAGATTTGAATTGTTTAACAAAAACGCAGGTAAAAGGATATGTATTTCATGTACGTCAACTACTTTAAATATAGTGCATTTCGTAAAACAGCACTTTTAAGTAAATGTAAATTAAATAATTTAGTTAATTTATACTTGGTCTATACTTAATGCAAAGCCCCCACAAAATTTAATTAACTAAATATGCTTTAATATAATTATAATTTTTTTCGTATAAAAAAATTAATTGTTTCGGTAAAAATGTATTAGGTAAAGAAAAAAAATTAAAGCAGCAAAGTTCTCCCAAATTTCAGATAGTACTAATATAAAAAATTTTTCTTTCATTTCTATCTTATTCTTTAATTTAATCATCGACATCCTTGAAATTTAATAAAAGTAAAGGTTTCTTAATGGGTATATCTTTTGAAATTCCTTTTATGCAGCAATTAATTGAATTTAG
>NC_092204.1:92038656-92071784 GCF_043381705.1 Parasteatoda tepidariorum | reverse complement strand
ACAGTTACAAAATTTTGCATTTATGCAGGTTTGGTAATTCTAATATATTGGCCATTTTTCACTGTATTAATTTTTAAGATAACAACAGAGCATTCAGAGAAGGAGACACGTGTTCCCTTCAAAGCTCAAGATTTGATTTAACAGTTCCAGTGCCTATTCATGAGACTTGTGTGACGTGAAGAGATGTTAAAATAAAGAGAATGGACCCTGAACATATTCTCCTCCTTTTTTTTTCTTATGTTGTTGACCAGTGAATCTGGGTTGTACTCCATAGCCTAAAGCAGACATACCTCAGATATAATAATAATATTCAAACTCTGCTCCTAAAACTAAAATCTTTTTGATATCAAAATTTCATATCAAATTCTGTGTTATTACCTTATAAGACATAATGCAATCCAATCGGAAGTTATCGGGCGATAATTAGTGGTTCTTGTTTCTACCCACCATAATGCATGTGTGGTAGTAATTTTTGATTTTAATTATATTAGAACATTACTAATATAATGTTTGAATAAAAAGGAATATAAGTATCATAGTTTTAGTAAAACTTATATAGAAAATAAATTAATTGAAATTTCATACTTTCAGACGATATATTTTTGATCCTCGTATTTTCTTTAAAGCTTTATAAAAGCTAAAACTTTCATACAATATGTGTTTCAAATTGCTTGAAAACATCAATTCTGAGAGAAATTTTAACATTTGGCAAAATCACTTTACTGTTATTATTTTAAAAAGGTAGTTTCAAGTAATGCACGTATGATAGCTCAATCTCTTTTGAAGTTTCCAACTCCAGTTGGTAATTTTCTATTCCAGTCACATTCACGTCTAGGAGTATAATTCAATTCCAATTTAGAAATTTTAAGAAGAAGAAAAAGATGCTTCTCGAAACTTTTTTAAAGATATAAACGAAGTTGTATAGTTGAAATGTTATATGCCGTTTATTACTCTTTCAAGTCCACAATAAAAAGTAACACAAATAATGTAACTCAAAAAGGTAAATTTGTTATGATAGCAGATGTATTTGTATTAAAAAACGCTATTCCTTGGCTAAGAAAATAATTTGAAAACGTTTTATAAGTTAGTGAGAAAAATAAATTTAAAGGGATAAAAGACATATGTTTAGAAAATTTATTTTTATAGTTAATTTTTAATTATTTTTTATTTATATATTTTAATATAAGCAAGCAATAAAAATGATGAAATTTAACAAAGGGTGCATTAAGTAATTTAGGAATCTTAAAATTAATTAAAGCTACAAACCTATTTTTTTTCAAAATAAAAGAAAAATAAATTAATAAAAATTATCCTTTCATTGTAATAACATTTTTTTTACTTTGTATGAAAATTGAAGTTATATGGAAAATAGGGAATGTATCGGTAATATAAAGGTTAATTCAAAAAGACAGTGGATTTCACGAAATTTAAATTGGATGTGTACAGTCTACATACCAACGTAAAGAGGAAGATTCGGAGTTTGTTTTGCCACCACTCTGGCGGTGATGATGAGTGGATACGTTATTAGGCATATAATACTTTCATTCAGAGTTGGCCAAAAATGTTAAAAATGTAATCGATTACATTTTTTAATTACAGTAATCAATTACTTGTAATAATGATTACAATTTTCAAAAATTTTGATTATAGCTGTAATCATGATTACAATATTAATTACAGTAATCAATTACTTGTAATCATGATTACAAAGTTTGATTACAGCTGTAATCATGATTACATAGTCGATTACAGTAATCAATTACTTGTAATCGTGATTACAACTTTAAAAAAATTTTGATTACAGCTGTAATCATGATTACAATTTTGATTACAGTAATCAATTACTTGTAATCATGGTTTCAAGTAATTGCGATTACAAGTAATCACAACGAAAACGATTACGGGTAATTATGATTGCAAGTAATCAAAATATGTGATTACATGTAGTCATGATTACATGTAATTGTGATTACTTGTAATCTAAATACACGATTACAAGACTATTGTATTCTTATAAATGATTATATCTTACAGTAGGTAGTATAATGTATTTTATAGTGATACATTTTGCACGTATTTACATGTACTGCATTTTGTACTTATTTGCACACGCACAAATGAATGTAACTAAAATGTATGTACATATGATTTTATCTAGTGCATATGTTCAGACATTTTAGTTTCACACACATGTACATACGCTTATATTGTAAGTATAAAATAAATGTACGTATGTATATAGCTAATAATTACGTATGTATGTACAAGCAATGTAGACATGTACATTTATACATAATAAATATATGCATTTTATGCAAATATTTGTGTATGTAAAATGTATATCTATGTTCATGTACTCATGTATATACAAGTGCTTGTTCTTTGTACAAACATACATACATTGTCTGTACAATGTATGTCCCATGCATGCATGTGCAATTTATTTATGAACAATATAATATATGTATGCATGTACAATATAGGTATATATGTAGTATGTACAATATAGGTATATATGCTGTACGTACAATATAGGTATATATGTAGTATGTACATTATATATAGTATGTACAATATATGTATGTATACATGTACATGATATGCATGTCCAATGTATTTATGTGCATATACACAATGTGTTCATGTTCAATGTATGTATCCAAATATGCATAATACATTTGTGTACGATTGTACGTACATTGGGCAATTTATATTTTACATATATTCATACATACATGCGGCATGCATAACGTATGCACATACACACATTTGGGATGCATATATTGCACAGATGTATATATTGTACAGATGTATATACATACAGCGTACAGATGCATATTCATATAATGTAAATATGATGAAATGAACATATAATGTTCATATAATGTACATATGATGAAATGAACAGGTAATGTTCATATAATGTACACATGATGAAATGAACATATAATGTTCATATGATGTACATATGTGCGTACATATACAGTACATATGTGCATAAATATATTGGGCATAATTCTTTGGTACAAATTTACAATATAATTATGAATATTGTACATACAAGCAACGTTTGCGCATACATTGTATATATAGGAATCACAAATTGTACGTTAATGCGTGCGTACATTCTATGTACATAAAAATATATAAACTCATACATACTTACACAATGAATTTGCATATAGTATACAAGTGTAATAGCTTGTAATCGTATAGTTTGATTACAAGTAATCACAATTACATGTAATCAAATTACATGTAATCATGATTGCATGTAATCATATATTTTGATTACTTGTAATCATAATTACCCGTAATCGTCTTCGTTCTGATTACTTGTAATCGCAAGTACTTGGAATCATGATTACAAGTAACTGATTACTGTAATCAAAATTGTAATCATGATTACAGCTGTAATGAAAATTTTTTGAAAGTTGTAATCACGATTGCAAGTAATTAATTACTGTAATCGTCTACGTAATCATGATTACAGCTGTAATCAAACTTTGTAATCATGATTACAAGTAATTAGTGATTACATAGCTGTAATTATCTGTGAACAATTACAGTTGTAATCGATTACTGTAATCGACGGCCTACTCTGCTTTCATTGTAATAAAGGTTTTTTTTTTACTTTGAATGAAAATTGAAGTTATAAGGAAAATCGGGAATATATCGTTAATATAAGGATTAATTCAAAAAGATGATGGATTTCACGAAATTTAAATTTGATGTGGACAGTCTACATACCAACGTAAATAGGAAGATTCGGAGTTTGTTTAGAGACCACTCTGGCGGTGATGATGAGTGGATACATTATTAGGCATATAATACTTGAGTAGGGGGAAAATGAGCGCGACACCCCACTTTTCGGGTTGATGGCCACCCTATGAGATGAGTACTTCGCTCCACTTCGGATCGATCGTCTCGTCTATAGGATGGGCACTACCACCTTCCTCAGTATGGATGAGAATTCAACTCCGCTGATAAGTTCTTATTAGGTATGACGTAGCATGGCGCCTTACGAAGCATGGTTTGGACTAAAAAAATGCTTCTTAAAAATTTTGGGTATTTATTTCCTTATAACTATGTGTATATTTGAAACATTTGACGCCTTAATCAGAAACAAGATTCAAATTAAATCCTCATTACAAATAATTATAGGAAATTCGCAAAGTCGCAATCCATTAAGTTAACCATATATATGCTCTTAATGTCGCATGGTTTAGATCAGGGGTTCCCAACCCTATGCCCGCGGGCACCATGGAGCCCGTCGATCGGTCTAGGTGCGCCCGTTGCTTCTGCCCTACGATAAAATATTTCAGTTTTCCATTTCCCCATTAAATGCTATAAAATACATGCATAAGTACGCTAGCTCAGTAAAGGTAAAGTACTTGATAGATTTCTAGATTTAATTGAAGAAATAAAAATTATCTTGCAGCCAAAAATCAAATCTTTTTAGATCTAAGAGATCCTCTTTGGCTAACAGATTTGTCGTTCATAACGAACATAACGGAAAAATTAAATAATTAAAGCTTGGAGGGAATGGACAAACATATAGCAAGAATGATAGGGGCTGTAAACTCGTTCAGAGCTAAGCTAGTTTTGTGGATATCGCATTTGAAAATGAAGTCTCTAGTGCATTTTCCATGCATGATCAATTTGAAAAGCGCTTTCAACAGTTTAATATCATCGAGATATTTGATCACATATTTTGTAAATCCTTTTACCAACCATAGTAGCAACACACATTTCAGAATTTCTCCAAGTAAGACGAGAAATGGAGATAGAAATTTAGGATCTTCAGAATGACATTATCTTCAAAACTATTATATCAGATGAGAAATTCTGGAATATAGTTGTCAGAAATGAATTTCATTCTTAAAAAGAGCAGCATATAAAATAAAGTAGTTTTTTGGTTCCACATACTTGTGTGAATCACTGCCTTCGACAATAAATATCATAAAATCAAAGTATAGATCCCGACTTGCAGATGAACACCTTGACGATTGCTTGCGAGCAGGAATTTCACCGTATTCTCCCAATTATGAAGAGCTGGCCAATGAAGCAATGCCAAAAGTCACATTGACTGTATTTTATATATTTTATAAATAATTTTTATACTTCGTATGGTTTGAAAAAGCAATTTAGTAATCATTTATTCTACACAAGAATATAAATACTAATTATATTCCTAAGTTAAATTAATTTTTAAAATTAAATTTTTTGTGCATTGTATGTAGTGTGCATTATTACCTATGTCTATCAACTATAAATTTATCTTAAAAAATAAATGGTGCCCGCCATTCGACCGCTATTCTGGTATTTGCTCTTAGATACAAAAAGGTTGGGAACCCCTGGTTTAGATTAAACCATTGCTTCTTAAAAAAAAATTTATATATCTCTTCTTATCTATGAGAAGAAAATTTAACGCTTACTTTGTAATCGGAATATAAAGTTTCCAATAAATTTCTTGTAGGAAGAAGATACGAAAATTTTCAAAGGGACCTTTATTTTCATCTGTATGCTTTTATCGTAACATTGTTTGGACTAAAAATTGCTTCTTAAAAATTTTGAGTACATTTTTTTTTTTGACTTATACGGGTACTTTTGAAAGAATTGACGCTCATTTTTTAATCTAAATCACGCTTGAAATAATAAGTTCCTCATTGCAAAAAATTATAAAAAAAATTGCAAATTGTCTTCCTTTTTGTCAATTATACATATATGCTCTTAACGTGAGTAAATAAATCCTTCTTAAACTTTTGATAACTTATTTCTTGACACATATAATTATTTTTGAAAAATTTGACACTCATTTTGAAATCTGGAATAAGTTTGAAATGATTTCTTCATTTTCAAAAAATATAAAAAATTAACAAAATGCCCACCACTATGTTAACCATAGATATGCTCTTAACGTAGTATTGCTTATAGAAAAGATATGCTTCTTAATTTTTAGTATATATTTCTTCTAATCTATGGGGATTTTGTAAAAATTTGACGTCATACTGAGTTATGGATGAGACCATACTGAGGTATGACGCCGTACTAACCTCAGCCATACTGAGGAAGTTCGATGTAGCGCTCATCTTATAGACGATAGGTCATCAATCCGAAATGTGGTGAAGAGCTTATCCCATAGCACTATAGAAAGAGAGGTCAACAATCCCAAGAGTAGAGTGCAGCCGTCATTTCCCCCCTACTCGCGTATTATATGCATTATGTTTCTCCGTCATCTTTAATTATGATGGCTTTTGTTCAGCATGAAATTTTCTGCCTTAAGATTGCAAAAAGTGTTTCTTCTCTCCGAGGCTCCTGATTTAACACATTGTGATTTCTCATATGTTATGGAAACTCTGTTTACGTTGCAACTCCAGCCGAAATGCGGATATAAAAGTAAAAGTAAAGTTATGACAAGCTCCCTGTTATCAAAAACGACCTCTGTTTTTTTTTATAACAGCTCAAATATTCGGCGTAAATTGAGACATTATCCTGCTGAAAAATGCAGCTTGGGACAGATTTTACAAAAAATATAAAATTAAACTGGAAATATAAAATTAAGACAGTGTAGACAAAAATAATGTGCATGAACAGCCAGTCCATAGCAGAGAGGTTCCCTTAGAGACACACAATGACATTTCCGGTCAAGGACTGCTTTACAGATGCCAAACCTTATGATGTGCTCAACTTTACATCCAAGTGCGTCACGACTGAACACTCTTAGAAAATTTGTTTGTCTTGTAAGAAAATCTCAAGGAAACAGAGTTGCCTTACATTTTTCTAGAGCCGTTAAAAAATTAAATTTAACAAACATAACATGTTTAGTATATCTATGTTAGTAAACTATGTTTATGAAATAAACACTAAGCTTAATGTTGTAAAATATCTAGGAAAGTATTTGAATTATCTAGTCTTCTTGATATTTTCTAATGTTACTTCGGATTTTTTTGACAGTGTATTGAATCACCCTAATTAGTATTTTTGCAAATGTGTTGAACTATGCAAACATTTTATTAAGCAGACAAAATTTGCTTTTTTACTGTTAAAATGAATATCAATTTTAATGTACATATTTGAAATTTAATCCGTTCAATTTTAACCATCTTTTTTTATTTTTTAGAATAATTTTTACAAAAACAATATTAAATAACTAGCAATATTTTGCAGAGCATTATAGTTATAAATTTAGATTTAACCATTAAGAAGGCGAGTGATAAGAATACGTTAAAAGCATCAGCGTTCATTTAAGGCAAAGTAAGGTTGGTGTTAGTTGAACCCTTGAATTGAATTTTTGTACATGTTTAAACAGTCATGCATAGAATTAAATTTGCGCTCTATAACGTCGGCTGATATGCACACTAAGAGATGACTTAACCTAGAGAATGGAACACTGATTTCCCTTGTCTCTGGAACATCCTATAATTTAGAGGTCAGCCGAATTCAGATTCCACTTTCCTCCATTTCATATCGCTTTGAATGATATATGATGTGAAACTCTACTTGAATGCCTGTGTCAAAATAAATGAACAAATTCTAGAAATATATTTCTATTAAAAACACGAACGGTTTCATTTGAATTAAAAATAAGTCATATGAATGGCTATTAAATTAATATATTGCATACAATTTATGAAAACTGAGAAAAATTCGACTTCATTTAATTTACAAAAGTCATTAAAATTACATATAATTCCTCTCTAGTTCTGTAAGTAATATGTGTAAGTAATATACATAACATGAAAGTAACACTCTTTTGCAGACATATAAATCTAAGTTAATTATGTTCTAGTCGATAGCATAAATTTCTTGTAGGTAATTTATGTTATTCCTGCAAATTACATCTAGGTAATTCTTGTTTGGGTAATTTGCCTATATAGAATTAATATAATTCGTATAAATTTCTTATAGATATAAAATAATTCAAAAGTTTGTTTCTAATACAATTAACTATCGCACAGTATGTTTACATGTAGTAACTGTGATTTTTAAATAGCGAAATTTAAATAAATAAAATTATGTTAATTTAATCGTGCAGAAACATTGCTGTTGTTCCAGGAAGGATTTAATTTTCACTTTAACGAATGCCTCGTAGATAATGTACAGATTCCGTAAGTAGTTTGCAGATGACTCAGGTAGTTTGCAGATTACTTTGGTAATTTAGGAAATAACACATATTTTCACATTAAGAAATAACATAATTATATAAGAAATAACACATAGAAATACACTCTGGTCAATCTGGCCTATTAACAAGATTATCTGTAGAATAACTGATTTTTAAACTTTAGCTCTAACATAAATGTAAATAAGCAAGATTATCTGTAAAAAAAACTGATTCCTTCACTTAACTCTGACATAAATACTAATACTAATGTTTTATTTATTGTATTTATTTATACATAAGGTGTCGGTATTTAAATTGCAGTAATAATTAAGTCTCTCAAGTAATAATGACTTCTTCATGAAAATAATAATTTCAGTTAATTGTTCAAAATTCCAAACATTTTTTTTTAACGATAAGATCTTCTTCAGATTTTGTAATTATATAATTAAATACTCGTATGAAATTATTAATAAAATTAATGGCATTTTAATTTTAAGCATTCAAAATGCTCATTAAATTGAAATAACTTAAAATTTTCCATTTCTCGATCAATGGCATAGCGACCACTTAATGTAGTGATTCACAAGACAGGGCTAATGAGTGAATAGAAGGGCTAGCTCACTTCTTTAAAGAGACTAGTGCCGCTCCGAGCTTCTGATTTGCGTCTGTGACGCCACGGCGGTGTGGCATCAACTTCTCGCTTTAAAAATAAATTGTTTAGCATGTAACTAGCATTCTTTTTTTAAACTTATTTCCATGCATTTATTGCTTTCAATAGTTCTTTTCTTATTTTGAAAAAATTTTCTTTTCATCTGATAACAAGAATTTAACAGAAGTAGTCAAATATTAGCTTGCGTGATAGCGACCTGCAAGAATTATTATAAAACAAAAAATGAGAAAGCGTAATTTTACATGTTTTACTTCAGAAAATAAAAAGGGGACATCAAATGAATTATGAGATGTGCCAGAAGAATTTATCCTGTTGCGAATAACGAAGCATTATGGTTTAAGTTTCCCGCTTAGGCGTTTAGGAACTTGTATTAGAATTTCGCTAATGAAATCGATACAGTCTCGTAACTTTAAACAGAAAAGAAAAAGTAAAAAAATTATTAAGTCAAAGAAAATAAAATCCTGGACTTCAAAAATAAAAGTTATAAATGCTTTAAAATTCCTCCTATTTCATAATATATCTTTTAATGTCAGCATTAAAAATATGTATGTGTATATTAAAATTAGGTATCCCAATTAATAAACCATTGTTATCGAACAATATGCAACTAAAAAGTATCGTGATATACATTCTTTGATTTAACAGTAAAAGTTAAAAACTAAAATTGGAAAACAATAATGGAACGATGACGACAACCATTGAAAAAAATTTCTATATTTAAAATGTTATTTTTTAATATTATAGGGAATACCAAGAATATGCATAAATACTATAATTTTGAACAGAAATAATTTGTTAGCAGCGTAATGTTTGACGGCTGTTATCAGAAAAGAGTCGAACATTTAGCTCATTTTTTACAGAAAGTATAAACAGCAAAGTTTTCATATCCTTTAGTTGTAATTTTCAAGTGTGCGACGTGACGTCATGAGGCGGGGAATCGTAGCTTCAGTTTTGAGTAAGGAATGAACCAGTCATTCTTTCTCTTTTCAGCCCAGTTCGCAAGAACTGTTGGGTAATTAAGACTAAATGCTCTCTCAAATAAAATGGACTTTGGTGTTAAAGCACATATTATTTGATCATTTAAAAGTTTAGAATGAAGAAACTCAATAAAGGGAGAAGCCCAGTAATTATTAAAAAAATCTACATATAATGAATACCGAATGGAATAAGAGATACCATTCAAGAGTCAACAACTACTAATATGAATTAAAAGAATGAATAAAAATGTCCCATTATTCTAAAACTTTCAAACTATTTTATTTTTAAACATATTTTTAATGCTTAGAAAAATGTAGAATAAGTCTTGAAGGTTAGGAATTTAGAGATAATAAGTTTTATTGAAAAGAGAAGATTAAAACAATAATTGAGTTCTATCTTCGTTTTCAGGTTTTCTGACAACAGAATCATTCTAGTGAAACTTAATTGAATAAATTAGTTTTAATACCAAAGGTTAGAAATATTCTTTAAAAATATTACATTTTAAAGCAAAAAAAAAAAGAAGAAAAGCAATTTTGAAATAAAAAAAGCTAGACATAAAAAGACTAGAATTTAGTTTTCCTTCATTTTTTCTATGGATTTATTAGGGAACAATTTCTATAAAGTTTTTCTACGATGCTTAGTGAAAAAGAATTAGTTGTATGAAAAGTTTAATTGGATTTCTTTTAATTAAAAACACGAAAGTTAAAAAAAAATATGAGGGAAAATTCGTTCATTTAATTATATAATTTGAGTTTTTTTCCCCTAAAATGGAAGGTACTTTTTTAATGTAAACGAAGGATTTAATTGCTGATGTTAAAACAATTGAATGGTAGAAATGTTTATAGCAATTTCATCCATTCTGCATCCAATCTGTACTCTAAAAATTCAATTTATTTATTTTTTTTAAAGAAATCACATTGAAATCAACATTTTCTAAAGTTTTGATACATAACTTGAATATGTTCAAATCTTTGAATAAATAGCTATGGCATAAAATGTGATGAAAGTAAAACAATTAGTTTCGGACTTAATTTAAATTTTTGGTAATTTTTTTCTCCTAATTTAAGCACGTGATTTATTCTATCTCTATTAAATGACATCGAAATGTTTAACATCAGTAGTTAATATATTTATTTGCAAAAAGTTTGCGGAAATAAAATTTTATAAACTTTTATGTTCAAACAAAAACTAAACTAAGCCAAACACTCTGAAGATTTCCAAACAAAACTAGTTTCGGATAAGAAATCCCCACACTCGAATCAGTTTAACGTGTTAAACTAGATATGTAGATTCCCTCTATAATTTTTTGTTATAACTAAATCTGTAATCAGAATGTTAAGAAGCATTTTATTTTATTACCGCCGTTGAACAGCCGACCGAATTTTAAGTTTACGACAACTAATGTTCAACTCCGCATCCTTGCAATTTCGAACCCAATCCAGAAGAAAAGGGAACTCCTAGATCAAGGATAGGGCGAAATTTGCCTTCGTGGAGGACGTTTTCGATGGAACTAACCCACATTTGCGTTACATGGAGAGGAAGATCCACCTCCCACGGTTAGCCGCACGGCAAAGGAACTCTAACCCATGATCCGTCTAACACGGAGGATATTTTCATGTCAGCACTGTGGTCGGTGAAAGCCGGATGCAGATTCGTATCAACCAGCCATCACTGGGATTCATACCATTTCACCTCATTGGAAGGCGAACTCTTTATCCCCTGAGCCATTGCGGCTCGTTAAATAGCGTTACAAATATTCACCATGACACAAATAATCCCTATAACGGACTTTTCAGCCACTCACCTTTTCAATTGTCACCATTTTTGGTTTTTATTTGGATGTTTATATTTTTGTACCCGTAATTGTTAAAATTTTAAATAGGAAAGTTGGAATTTCTATTTAAAGTTAAACATTCCATCATTTCTTTTCTTAAGAAAGAAAAGTTTAGAAAATTCGTAGAACATTTTAAATTTTAAAAATATTCAAACCGGATTTTTTTCAAAAGCTACCTAATACGATTGCCAAAAAAATTATGCAAAGGTTTCTCGCACGTGGGCACAAATGAACGGATGAATTTTAATGCTCATATCTTGTGTAATTTTCAACGATTTTTTTTCGCACAAATTGTAAAATGTTCTCTTTTCTATAAAGATAAAATCGTTTCAATTATATTTTTTTTTAGTTTTGTTGAATGTTTTAAGAGTTAAATAAAGTATTAAAACTTACGGCAAAGAAATTAGATTTTTTTTTCATGAAAATATCCATATGTGCATGAGTATTCAAGTTACATTTTCAAAGCTTTGTTCAAATGTTGTATATAATGTCCATAGTAATCTAATATTTACGTTTCAAGCCATTTACTGTAACTTCTTTCATTAGATATTCAAAACCAGTTTCTTGCATTACCAGTTTATTGCCAGTCCCTCAAACCCCTTAAAATTTGAATTTTATTGATAAGTATGACACATTTCATAATCTAAACAAGTGTAAAATTATAAAATAATTATCTAAGCATTTCTTGAAATATTTGCAAAAATGTGACAAAATCTGAAAGAGTCTTTTTTTTTATTACTGTAGGATAGTCTTTTTTTGCCATTGTTGTCAACGATAGTTATCGAACACGATAATATCATGGTGACTATCAACACTATATATGATCATCAAATGGGACAGTTTTCTTTCTCTGCAAATGTATTTTTATATTTTAAAATTTCTCTTCTATTTTTAAAATTTTTTATTAATATTGATATTTAATATCTTAAAACAAATTATTTTTAAAATTCTTTGAGGGGATTTTCCATTCTTGAGTTCCGATTTCTAATAGATATTTAAGATCTTAATAATAACGTTTTTTTTTAATTCTTTGAGTAGTCTTTCTGGTCTAGCGGTCCAATTTTGATATTTTGTTTTTAGTGAAACGAAAAGTAAAGTTATATAATGGTTTCCAGGTTTTATTTCGTCTACTTTTTCTTACATTTTAAATTTTTTTAATCCTAAATACTAAAAATGATTTAGTGCACTTACAGACGGACATAGCCCGACCTCCATACTGCATATTAGTACAATGTGAAACAGACGATACCAAAAATTAGCAGTTATGTAGGAATGTAGCTATGTTTAAAACCGAAAAAAAAACTAAAATCTGTCTTTTTTGTCACAAAATGCCGGCCATTAGAATAAAATAATTAATTACTCGTAAGAAATACAAACAAAATAATAAAAAACAGACCAATTTAATTATCAACAATTTAATCATCAACATTGAATTTAAGATCTCCGAAAATATTTAGCATTTTGTATTTCCTGAAAACAAAATATTTGAAAAAAAAAATCCGTGAGGAACTATTGTCTTATCCATATAATCGGTCTGCTATAAGCTTTACCTGGAACAAATTAAGATATTTAGTAAAGTTAACATGCAGTCTAGTTTACGCGATATTTTTCTGATCGATTTTAAGAGCGATAATGATTACAGCAAGAGGGATTTAACTACGCATCAACTTATATGAGAATAAACTATATTTTTTTTAAAAATAAAATTTTGCTAGAATTTCAATTTCACGAGATTTTTCCTGTTGGTTTTGAGATAGACGTGGCGTAGAAATTAGCGGTAGGTCATTAAATTATTTTTTTTTCATTCGAAAACACAGCTTATGTTTTTAAATAATAAAAGTGCTCCAAATTAATTAATCAATCAACGAATGGTGTCAACTGTATAGCTTAATTGGTTAAAAATAGGTTTCTAACTCAACACTCATTTATGTTTCGATTTTTACGCACATAGTATGAAAAAAACCCATTTTAAATTTCATTGAGCTTGAAGTTTTATAAGAAATATGATAATAGCATTTAAAATTGATCTTTCAGGAGCAACCTGTGCTTATCCTTGAGTTGCCTTATGTACGATTTAAAAAAATCCATAATGAATTTAAGAGCAACAACTTTTTACCTGTTAAGTGGGCATGGCGAAATACACAGATTACTACAGTAATAGGCATGACGACATTTTTCGTCATGGAAATTACTCAAGGTATGATGATCTTGTCTATAACTATAAGAGAAATTCTCCATTGTGAAACAAGGAGAAGGCAAGTTTATTCCCCTGTTAACAGGTTTAAATGCATTAAATAACTTGCCATGTTAATTATAAAGGTCAAAGAATTAAAACAAAAACAGCAGAAATAAAGTTAAAAAACAAAAGTAAAAAAGGAATTCTAAGCTTGAAAAATTAATTCTTAAAAATTAATCTGAATATAAGTCAATATTAATAAATTTAAACTTTTTTGAAATATAATACATTCCTAGAATTACCAATTAGAGTGTTCGGTTGTATTATGATATCCTCATTTTTTGCCCAATTAAAAATAGTCATGAAAAAATCATAAAAGAGAAAAATTTTCACATTACTAAAAAACTTTTTGAGCAAAACAAATATTTTAATCGACTCAGCATTTAATTTTCTTTTCTATTATCATTTGAAATGCTATTACTAGAAATATTTAAGTAACTTGGCTTCAAAGCTGTAAGTGTGCTTCAAAGTTAGTTCTTCAAAGCTTTAAGTGTGTACTTACTCCTTTCTCCCTTTGAAATATTTTCCGCTTTCAGTTCCGAAACTAAACGTTATCTAAGAATCATTAATTATTTGTTAATTTCAAAATTAATTAATTTGATATGTAGATTTGAACTTCAGAAGATTGATGTCATTCATCTCAATTCTCAATGCATGATTTCTTTAGAAGATTAACTCAGAGTTTTATCATTTAGGCTGGTTGATGGAAGTCACAAATGCATCACGCATGCATAATGCATCATCAATTTATGTATTAGGAGAAAATGCACGTATTTTCTCTAACGCATAAATTGGAAATAGAAATGAAGGGCTTCTGAAATGGATTTTAAATTCAAAGTTCAACATTGAACATATTTTCTTTCTAATATTGTCGAAAATGTAGTCAAATTTTCTTACCGTTCATGTTTTGTATTTTCGCTTGTTTATAGATGCTTCTTTACGGCTGCCTCACTGTAACTCTTCTAATTAAAATTGTTTCTGTTTTATTGGCTTTGTACAAATTGTTGTACTTTTCCTCATCACAATATGTTTGCCACCTTTACTGTTTTTATTGTTTTCTGCTTGATGCCCTGCCTGTTTTGTTTGGACACTCAAACTCCTAAATTCTGTTTTCTGAGTAACAACTTTTGTTAATTTCAAGGTCTAAATAAATTCTTTGAGACATTCTGGTTGGGGGGAGGGAATCTTTGGATCTTGGTGAGGGTGCTGCTCTGCCCTTGCGGCTCCCAGCCTGCATCACTCAGGATTTTCCCTGGAGTTGTTTTTGCCTCCCTTGCACATTATTTTGACGTGTTGCCATAGATCGTCGCCAAGCCTACCTTTATGAGTCCTCCTTTTTCTTGCTGAGTATTGCACTTTGCATCTACAATATTCCCCGGATGTCGACTGACGGGGTTTAGCTTCGATATTTTCTTTTTAAATTATCGGTTAACCTTTCGAGGCAGAATTTTCCTTACCTTTTTTCATTATTTCGTATTTATTTAGGTCAAAATAAGTTAAAAATGTCCTATTTATCACTTCAATAATTTACTCTCTTAAAATGAAAGAGTTATTTCCCCAACTCAAAAAAGAGTTAAATTTTTTTAACTGAACTTGAGTGAAATACATTCTTATTTGAGCGAAATTCTTGCTTTGCAAAATGAAAATGCGGAACTAATATTTAATTAAAGGTACAATGCCAATTAAAGTATTTGAAAATGCAAATAAATTAGAATTTTACAATAGTTATAGATTAATAGTAAAAAAAATAGGAGCAAAATTAAAAGTAATATTTATTATGAAATATATTCAAAAGGTACAATTTGAATTTATATACCTATATCCCAGCTGAAAATAAACAGTAGTTATTCTACAAAACTGAAGTAATTTCGTAGTTTTTCTAGAGTTAACTGCAAATTTTCTGTAGTGCAATCTTAACTGTAAAAACAATGCAGTTATTTTGCAGCTAATGCGAAGTAATTTCTCAGTAATTTATTTCGAAAAAACTTTTAGCTATTGTCTACAAAATTACTGTAGTTTAAGTGAGGTCACCTTAAAATCATAAATTTAGAAAAAACTGAAACTTTAAATCCGTGGTCATTCTGCAGTAAATTTGAAGTAATTATGCAGTCATTGTTTTAGAAGTATACTTTCTGATGAATCTGCAGAAAAACTGCAGTTACTTTGCATTGTTGTAAAATTGAGTTTGATGTCTTCAATCTTGCTTTCCTGGCTGGTATATTAAATTTCTAAAACGTTTTTTCTTTTTGATTATATATTAATTTCTTACAATTAGGTAAAAATTCTAAACATATATATTGATAACGGAAATAACGTACACTATCTATATTCATAATAGTTAAAATTCATAAAATACATACTTGATTTCATTGTAATTATTTATAATTCAGAAGCGATACAATTTAATTAGTTTAAAATATGCCTAAAATTAGGTATTTAAATATTTCTGTATTTTAGTAATTTTATTAAAAATGTCGTTTTCATTAATTTTTATTATTTCTTTCTTTTTGACTTAAGAAAACTATGTTTGAGCAAAGTTCATGGTAAAAACAATATTAAAGTAAAGTCAAGTAGTTAATGTTAATTAGTTAATTTTTTTATTTGAATTCATACTAAGCTAGGATTATTGCAGAACAAAAATTATACTTATTTTTTTCTAATCAAAACAAATATATAGTTTGGATTTTAAATAAATTTATATCAAAAGAGTTTTTGCAAAATTGAGTTTGAAAAAGGGTATTTAATCCAGATTTTTTAGCTTCAAACGTCTTCTTCAAAAATTTATTAATTTCACTTAGTTTCAGAAATTTGTCTTAAAAAAATTTAGGCAATTTAAAACAATATACCTCTTTTATTGCTTGAAAATAAAGCTTTATAAATTAAACGAAAAAATTTGTTCGAAAAAAAATAACTCATAGTATTTTCGATTGAACCTAAATGAGCATAATATTTATAAAACTGCTTACTTTAACAATTCGTTTAGAGCTCCTTACTTTTAAAAATTAAACTTCAAAGAAAAATGACGTAACTTAGGGGAAAGAATAAAAAAGACTCAAATCTACAGTGGTTAGGAATTTTTCATAAAAAAATCTCTTAAGTAATAATTCATTTAATTGTTGTTTTACCGTATACAATCAAAATAATTGGATAAACACAAAATGCTGCTATTCAAACTGTTAACTCTGAAAATATTTTTTAACTGCGTTTTCACCTTATTTGATTTAACAAATAAAAACTTTATCCTCGCCTACAAGACCCAGCTCCTGAAACTAATTAGCTCTTTGCAGCCGTCTTGACACAGGACTGTAGCCGAGATGGTTAATCGGTTAATCTCACGACAGACGGGAAGCCAGTTCGAATCCCAGGATACACAGTGTCGATGTGCTCACAGCGAAAACTTTCACAAGTACTATATTATCTAAGTCGATATTTAAATTCAACAAACGTTATGATTAAAAAAATTATCTAAGTCTTTCTTTCAAAAGGAATTTTTTTTAAACGAAAACTATAGTATTTTCTATCGCTTACGATAGATGGCACCACTAAATACAAAAATTTCGAATATTAACAGTAAAAATTTTGACTGCAATTTACAAACTTAAATACTGAAAATCGCTCAAACACGAGTTAAAATCACTCAAGTTTGAGTGAAAATGATTCTCTCAGGTAATACTGAAAATCACTCAAACTCGAGTGAAAATAACTCAAGTTTGAGTGAATTTTTTTCCACTCAAATTGAGCTATTTCCATATAACTCTTTCACTTGAGTGATTTTAACTCAAGGTGAGAAGGCCGGTTTTATCTAGATGAAAGAGTTAAATAGCACTCAAGTTGAGTTATTTTCACTCGTTCATTTTAAGAGAGTATAGTTACGAAATACAGCATGAAACACTGGTGTCCTTTTCTATGTTAATGGTAAAGTTTTCCAAACAAGGTTCCCTTTCAAGCAACAATGTTATCAAATTTGTACTTACTTGCAGTTACTAAGATCTAAAAGAAACAGTTATTCATCATTGAAATTTAGTTAATTTACGAAATCAGTTACTGATAAATTTCTGAATAAGAAGTGAAAAAAATCAAAATATTTATTTTATATTTCAGTACAAATGTATTTCCGATAATCTAATGGATTTTTGAGTAACAATTTTACTGTTTTTTCATTGTTAAAAAATACCAAAATATGCGTTTGCTTGTAATTAGAGCGTCAAAAAATATATGAAAGGGATACCGGTATTCATTTGCATCAAACGGTTAAGAAAACTCAATAAGCTTGACTAAAAGAACTGTGGATTCCAATATTCAGATTACAAAATGAATTGAATATTTCTTACGCATGTAAACTGCTTATGAACGTACAAGATCAACAGAAATGAATGCCTTATGAATGCCAAATGAGAAGCATAAAATTGCATTATAAGAATTAGAAAATGCATACAAATGTAACGGTTGCATTAAATTATTGAAAATTTTATTTCCACGTTAATACATTTTAATATGAGCAATATAAGTCGTTCAATAAACATCAAGATGTGTGAGCAAATAATTCATTTTCATAAGATTACATATGTTTATAACTTTAAAATAAAATAGTTAGTTAATTACTTGAAAAAAAATGAAATCGTAAATGAATCATTGACATAAAACTAAATATTAATGCTCTTCTTTACTGCCAAAAACTTCATGCGATTTTCCTTTACAGTTAGGGCATGGTATGCAACAAACGTGTAAATAATGACCTGATAGTTCATCTTGCATTTCATTAAACTTATAGCCCACCAATTTATACATACTTACTGTTTTTATTGAAGACAAGGAAACTAAGAGTACTTATTAAGAGCAGTCTATAAGAAACACCCTGCATAATATAACCAGTCAACTTTTTGTTTCTTATAGTTTGAAGAGAGAGTTTCTTTCTATACTTTTAGGTTATCTTAAACTCTTATTGAAAAAATGCAATTTTAAAATAATTGTGCTTTATCAAAATATTTTGGTTAGCTAAATGATTGAAATAAAAAAAGAATGATGATTAATTATGCTTTTACGACAAAATATTTTGTTAAATACTATGAAAATATACTAGATAAGTTTTTTTTTAAATTTAATATTTATCCATTTCATTACTTTTATAGCTTCTAGAAAGAAAAAAAAGTAATGTTATTTTTATAAAAAATATATATATTTATTTCTTTTATTTAACTATTTTGCTTCTAATTTCAAAAATGCAAGCTTAATCTATTCTTTGAAAAAATTGATGTGAAAAAATATGATTTTTAAATATTTTAAAGCTAATCATACATTATGACACTAACATTTTAATACTAATATAATTTGTATTACTGAATAAGAAACTTACAAAAAATAATATTAAAACTTTTATAGAACGATATTTTAATATTTCATTTCTATTATAATTCAAAAAAATTCTTTTTGGTGCGTTTATAAAGAATTAAGAAAATCAGTTTTATTACTTTAACAGTTACGTGTACTTTTTCATGGGGGGGGGGGAATATGAATTTAAGTTATACATAATCAGCTAAACAAAATCAACTGATATGAATTTAAACAAACATAATATGTTCTAAATTAAATGTGTAATGATTTAATACGAAACAAATAGTGATACTGCTGCATAAGAAATTTAAAAAAAAAATCCTATTTACCAAGATCTCAACTGCAGTTTTTTTCATGATGTTTCAAGACCACTTCAAAAAGACTAGTAAAAAGTCCTTCACAAACAAGTATTATTTAATTATAATGTTTTTAATTGAAATACGTCATTAACGAATAAAATATTACTTTTAGTTAGATTGTCAAAACTAGCTTAAATATGTAAATTAGTTTAATTAATTGAATTTTCATTAGTTTTTTTGAAATATAATATAAATGTGACATTCTTTTATTTCCAGACTGTCTTTTAAGTTTCAAAAAAAAATTCAATTTTGACTTTTTTTTTCTTAAACAAATCATTATAATTATCCAATTCTGAAAATAATATTTCGAAACTAAGTTTAAAATAAATAAAACCTGGAATAAAGAATCAACTTGGTAGATAAAAAAAAAATTAGAAGAAAGAATGATTTCTTTTAAAAGGAAATTTTATTATTGGAAAATGTCAGTTATTTTAGTAAAAGTAAATGCTATTACAGTAAACGTTACATTCTGAAAATTCTCTCGAACATATTTTCAGATTGAGCCTGACTTCTCCATATATTGCGGATGAAGAATCCAAATTCATCGAAAAGAAGGTATGCTAATTTAGTGAAAATACGCTATCGTGCCTGATTTTGTACATTAAAATATTGTCTGCACTAATTAGCTTCGTTTTTGTTTACACTAATTCATTCACTGTCGTTTTCATATTTGAGATAAGGCCCTTGAGCCATTAAGGTTTAGCAAGAATAATTAAAAATGATTGATGAATTGATAAGTGAAAATCCGAATATTAGTTTAAAAGTTATTTTAGGCATTCGGATTTTTATTTTGCTCACTGTATAATATACAAGGTAAAAAAAAAGAAAACAAATGAATATCGCTTGATCATTTGAGTTTTTAGTAATAACATTTAAACTTGATGGTTTGAAGATTGACTTGAAATACGCGAACTAAGAATAGACTATATTTTAAGTTTCAAAACATAAAAAAGTATGTATTGTTGGTGGTAATCACACAGAACTATGTTTAATAAATTAGATTACGTAATATTTCTACTGTAAGAATTTCAGCATTGTTGAGAAAAAATACGTTAAGCCCAATTAAAAGAAAATTGTGTTACATGCAATGTAACTGTAAAAATTATAGTAATTTTTTTAATAAATTATTTTATTTTAATTTTCTCAGTCTTTAGAAATAGCTTTCAATGTATGAGGCGATGATGATTCGACGTATGATCCAATGTAATTTTCATAAGCATTTAATGAATTTTAAAGTTTAATCAGCTTTTTTTGTTTAAAAAAAATGAACTACTTGAACAACTGATTTATTTAAAAAAGATGAAGATGGCTAACCATGCAAAAACATTTATTGGTAGCGATTAAACTTAAAGCTTAAAAAAAAATTTTTACGAAGCTTTTGAAAATCTTTTCTGTGATGGTTTACACCTTTTAAATGCAAGTTTATCTTTAGGAAGAGAAAAATAAAACCTTTAAAATATTTTCTTCTTATTTTCTCTAAAAGCTCTAATGATTAGCAAATACTTAATCACTCTTTCCGATAGATTTTATGAGAGTTTTCCTCAAGTACAGAAGCATATTTTTTTCTCTAAAGTAGTTCGTATTTTAAAATTATTGTTAGTGTATACATTAAATTTATGTTACACCACATATGAGTTTTTAGCTGTTTTAGGTATCATAATGGTAATTTCTATATAATATTACACTTCTCCATTTACTTTCACAAAATCTTCTAATTTTGTTTTAGTCTTATTCTATTTTCTTTTATTTAATTTTCCGATTGAATGAAAATATTGCCTGACACTAAGTAAACTTCTTGTAGTTACATGATTTACATTTTATTCTAAGTAATGCATATTTTTTGCTCGTAACTGGTAGCGTACTTTCGATCTATATTTATATAAGCAAAAAGAGATACAAACATTTCAGAAAACTTCGTCCCATAGATGCACGTCGTAAATTTTATTTAAGCTTTCCTGGTTCTCTTTGTACAAACTGTTGACAAAAGGATCCGATCCCCTACACAAGCAGGGTTTGGCAAACTGTCAACCCATCTTTCCGAATGTACGGTGCTTTTAATAAAGATACGCATAACATAAGGGCAATTACTTCTCAAGATAACCTTATTTAACTTGTTTTAATTACATACCATTGGTTATTGTGGAGTTTTATCTTTTGTTTCACATTTTCATTACATTTTCCTCTTCATGTTTTTAGTATTGCATTTTCCTTTCTATAAGTTTAGCTTTACATTTTCCATCAATTCAGTATCTTAAGGAGTGTTTTCTTCAGTATCTGTTAATAGGAGAGCGTTTCAGTTGCATGTAGTGATGGTGAAAATCATAAGACAAGTTTGTAAATTATAGAAGAAGTAAAATTGTAATAGCGATATTTGGTGATAAATGTAGCTGATAGTAATTGAAGAACATGCGAAAGTAAGTTAAATGAAAAATAGTTTCAAGATAGAATTTTCAAAAATTAGTTTCCGAATGCATTTAAGCATCAGGATGCTATTTTCGAATCATATTTATGCAAAGAAAACCATGTATCGTAAATATTTGGCAGAATGGTGTAATTTTTTAAGCAATAAATCAAACAATATTCAACATATTATTCTTATACATATTTCAATGTTTTCAAAATGACACCCTACATTCTCGAATTTCTTCCGTTATATAAAAAAAATTTCGCAATTAATAAAAATCTTGTGAATGTGCATTACAATTTCAGACATAACAACTACAGAAATATACAATCATAGAACTATGCAACTATGCAACTATAGACCTATAGAATTTCAGAAATGACAACTATAATAATAAATATTAGTTATAAGATATTTATATATTTTTAATAGTTAAAAACGGTAAAAGGTCTTATTATTGCCTGCAATATAAGTATATATTTTTTAAAGTAGTTTTTAAAAATAAGTTTTTGACATTTTCAAAATTTAACATTGAAATTTAAATTCCCCACTTATAAATTTAAAAAGCAGTAGTAAATCCAGGAGACACATTTAATTTTTTTTCTATTTAAACTATATAATCAATAACAAAAATATCAATAGATATATAGATAAAATTAAATCTGAAATTCTTATCTTAATACTCCTTAGCCTGCAAAAAAACTTAATCCCTCATTGGACTAATATTCACAAATTTTGGCTTAATAAAGGTTTGAAGGGCGATTATTTTTCCGATATTGATTATAATTATAGTTATAGACTATAGTTTTTAGCTCCCATTTAACTAATAAAGGCCATACATAGCATTACTCGATTCAAACTATATTTTCTATGCCCTATTCAGCCAATATAGGACCTGTATAAAATTGTCTGATAAATCTTACATTCTACAGTCCCTATTCAGCTAATATCAGCCCTATATAGAATTGTTCGAGTCAACCAATATTTATTAACCATTATTCTAGTCATATCGATTATATTTCATATGGTTATGCAAAATAAGAGAAAAATACGATAAAATCATGAACCTCACATAACAAATTAGTAGATTACTAGTGTTCTACAAAATATCAAAATAATTTTATGTTGGATATAATTTTGAAAATATAATTCAAACATCTATACTCAAACTTAAGAACATTATTTACCAAGAGAATTACTTGAATTATTATAGCGTAATATGAATGAAAATGTAAAATAATTAATTTTTGATTATCAAAATTTGCTTAAACTATTAAATGTTTTGCTTCATTAAGGTATTAGAAATTAATAATGCGGATTATGCAAACTAAATAGTACTAATTTGAAATTTTAATAGTTTAGATTTGCAATATTATGCAAGAGAATTTTATGATATTTGTTTGTATAATGTACTAATAAATACGGCATTCTCCGGTCCAACTCTGAATTCCATTTCCCTTATAATTTTAAGTGTAACAATTTTATGCTACTCATGTGCATATACAGAAGTATACGCATTTTTTTTCAAAAATTATCTAATAGTTTTCGAAGCTTAAAAATATTTTATGCGTTCTAAAATTATTTTATATCAATAAATATTTAATGTTTATATTAAATGATTGTACATAATGAAATAAAACTAGCAGGAAGGTTTCCCAATAAGGAAGTCACAAATAAAACTGCTTCTTTTTCACAACAAATGAACCACACAGATAAATTGATAAGAAAACAGATAAAATGTTATATCTATTTTGGTTTGGATGTGAAAATTTTAGTTATTGATAATATAAGTTTAAAAAAAATATAAACAGTTGCTGAAATTTCACGAAATGCGTGATAACGAATACTGTTAAAAAAATGCTTTGTAAGATATTCAAAAAAGCAAGTTTTAAACTATTTCAAGTTACTTTTACTAAATTATTATTACTATCTTAAAAATATTGTTATATTAAAATAATTTTATTATGAAATTATTTTTATCTTAAAATTATTGTTATGATATAATTGTTACCTTAAGTACCTGTAAAATGCAGAATCATACAAGAACTTTTTAATTTCTTCATCTGTGGCATGAATTAAACTTACCAACGTATTCAAAATAGCAATTGTTTTGGATAATTTATAAATGAATGATTATTTTTAGAAGCACAAACTAAATTTTAAATAGTATTTTTCAACCAGCAAAACAATCTGAAAAAGTTTGAGTCTGATTAGAGAGTAGCACTTTTTCATATTATTAAAACGGCAGTTATTTTAAGATGTCCAACTTATGTAATTAAAACTATAAACACATTGTCTGTAAGTAGTATTTTATTTTGCTAATTTATGGAATGTTTAGTTTTCAATAAAATTTGTGGTATTCTTTTAAAGACACTCATAAATGATTGGAATGAACTTCAAAAAAAATTAAACCAACATAATAAGTTTTTCAAACATTAAAACAAACATTCTAACTGTTTAAAACACTAAATTAAACGACCATTATGTTTTTTTTTCAAGCGTTAAATTAAACAATCATTATGATTTTCTTCAAACACACTGAGTGAAACTATCATTATCTTTTTATTCAAAGAAATATTCTAATTGTTCAAGCATTAAATCAAACAATCTTTATTATTATTTTCTTTAATATTAAATAAAACAATCATTCTGTTATTTTTTCATACATTTAATTACATAAAAAACATTCGATAAAACAAATAATTACAAATATCAAAACTTAACTATAATGCTCTAACGGCATCAAACTAAAATTAAATCCAGATAATAGAAATTCTAAAAGCACGTAAATAATATTTGAACGTTTGAAAAATCTTTCAACCCATTTTTAAGAACCTTTACTTTTCAAAAAGAGGTTCGAACCAAAAAGCAATATTGCGAGAGTTCTGGTAGTAAATGTCGACTTCCTTTCTCCTGGTTGCGCACTTTTTCATCAGCCATTGGTGAAAAAAGAAAGAAAGAAAGAAAGAAAGAAAATGGAAAAATACCTTAAGTAAAAAAGCTGTTTTTAAAGTTCCACTATTTCCAGCGTCAAAACGAAAAAGTAATAAATAAATCATTTCTGTTATTAAATTTCGCGTTATTCCAGTTTATCATTTTAGAGAGAAATAAATCAGCTTGATGAGAAATATATAATGTTACTTTATCCGTAGATTTATTTAAAGTTCATGAATAAAATGGGATTTCTTGGGGAAAAGATTTTTCTTTTACGATACAATATTTGAAAATCTTTAAGTAATACAATGAAAAGTCACGTTTTTGAACAGTTCAAAAGAGTAGTTTTGGTGAAGAAAAATTATTTTTCTCTAAGATTGAACCCGTGTTTAGCGAATATTTTTGATACTTGTAAGCAATCTATCTGGATATAATAATAGGGAATTGTTTAGTGTTAATGGAATTGTTTAATGGAAAAATTCTTATTTTTCGTGTAAATATTCATACTTTAGAGTCAAAAAATGTAACAACAAAGCATTTATGTGAATATTTGTTGCGATATTTCAGTTCATCACGAGAGTGAGAAATAAATTTCTTGACGAGAATTAATAATTTTTACAGTTAGCGAAAAAATAAATAAATAAAATCATCCTGAATAAATTTTAATCTAATGATTGGATTTTCTCGTACTAGGACTCAAATGTATCGACACAATTAAAGAGCTTGGTGGAAGAAGCAGGCAAATGAAATTTTTAGGGGAATTAATGAATCAAGGAAAATAACAAAAAGTGGTTGCATCAATTTGGATATGTTTAATGTAACAGAGCTGTTTTTGTCCTCACTTAAATCTTAAAATAACTAATCTGCATTAGTTTTTTGTCTGCTTGCATGATTTTTATTTCGAATTAGGCAGTGGTAAATAAAATAAATCGAAACATTATTTTTCTTCCTTAGTTTTTTTTAAATTAATGTAGCTAACATAATCTAATTTTTTCCTGCACTTTTCGGAGGCAAAACTCGTTTTATGTATTTCATCCTATTAGAATAAAGCTAAAATGTACTTAGCATCACTTGACAAGATGCTGTTGCTCGCGACCACTCATAATAGTCAAATTTACCACTACCAAGACATTTTCTTCCGTCATATCCCTTTCGAGGGGCTATAAAAAAGTATTGGTATTAAAACAGCTTAGTATTGGTGCTGTTTATTATCCTCAAAGTATTGGTATTAAAACAGCTTAGTATTGGTGCTGTTTTAATTATCCTCAAATATATCAATACAAAATTTTATACCTATATTATTATATTTTGTACTTATTACATAACCCTTCAACATATGTGTTGTGAAAAATACATTTGTCAGAGAGAGCCGAAATTTAGAAAAGAACTGAATTCTTATTATAACTTGATAAGGATTTTGAAGTATGACCGCTTCTCTATCTGACCTTTAATTTACTGCTAAAATATTTATGAGTAGTGGTGGAACAATGTTCCTTTAATTCTAATTTATAAAAATGATAATACACTATCTTTGGTACCACTGAAATAAATATTTCAGACATAAATATATAATTGAACCACGGAAAACCAGTTGTAGAACTCTTATCAAGCTGTACCAATTATCATAATACCATTAGTACATTTTACGGTCAATAGTACACAATAATTAAGCGTCATCTATGAATGGCGCTTTTCAACGATTTTCTTAAACGAATTTTCCATTAACCCTTTCTCCTTTAACTTTACATTTTAGCCCATTGGTTATTATATTTTATTTCAATTAATACATATTATCAATATTAATAAAGCAATAGTGTCAATAATAATATGATGATTGTTTACGACTTCCCACAATGAAAAAGTATCGTTTATAATCTCAATCTTTTTTGGTACCTCCATCATTTTTGCTGTTTAGTACGTAAAGGTTTTTTTACACCAATTAACATATTACCAACATTAATTAAGTATCATTGTCGTCAATGATAATATGACGATTTCTTACGGTTCTTCTAGGCAAATAAATATTTTTACTACATTACCTTTGCTTTCCAGTTCATAGCCTAATTCTTTTATTTCAATGAGCATATGTTCCGAAATTGGCTCCGAAATTGATAAGTTACAAAATTCCTTTTTATAGTTTTGAGACATTTCAGTTGCAGTTTATCAGGCTAGTAAGAGGTAAATTATCTTGATAAGAAAGAATAAGCTGCAGATTCGTAAATTATTTATAGAATGAGATTCTTTAGCGTGAAGTTATTTCCAACTTATTAAAGAGCTTGTGAAAATGTAAGAAAAAGTAAAACTTTTAATTTGATTCATCTAATCTCTTAAAATAATTTTATTTTAAAAGGCACTTTTAATTTTATTTTGCATCTGGAGTTAAACTGCTGATACTGAATTAAGATTTAACTCTATTTTGTGGAGAACTTTTTGAATACGACCCATCCGCTTTTGCTTTACATGTAAAGAGAAACCATGAAAACCTCGCATGGCTAGTCAAATGTCAAAAGAGGCTTTTTGACCACAGAGGGGGCAGCCAGAACTGAAGTCAATACAAGCCAACTCCTCCAAGAGGAAAGAAGGCTTTTGCTCGACAATTTAGTAATTCGATGTAAGAAACATAAAATGAGGAGAAAAATGTTACAACGCTGTAGAAATCACGGGGGGGGGGGATTATTCGAATTGACCTGCCGTCACGGGGATTCGATTCTTGCAAAATGACCATGAATACAGTTCAACTTTATTTTGATGAGATAATTCAGTAAAAAATGTGTTTTATCTGATATCTTAAAGCCACCAGAAAGGGAAATAAATATCAATGAATGAAAAAAAAAATTATTTTAGCTTTATTTATTGCGTTGACGCACGTCTTTCAAGATAGCAATATGATTTTCAATTTATGGCGTAATTTTTTAGTTCAGTACTGATTTACCGATTATGTATTTTTCGCTCACAGCCCGAAGAAAGGGTATTCAGCTAGCATCAAAGGAAACAATGTTTGTGATTAAATGTATTTCTTAACACGTTTTTTGTTCTCATAGATCTGTCGTCGCACCAGCTCATAATGTGTAAGTAGACATCAAGGCAGTAAATATTTTGTTTTTGCAATCCTACTAATGCAATTTATGAATATTTATAAAAATAAGTAGATATTTTGGGTTTACATTTTGGGAAAATTCATAATATCTCTAAGTCATTGAAATTAAATAAATGAAGCAGTAGTAGTAGTTTGTGTTTAAAGAAATTTTTCAGCACTGTTCTTTATAGATCTACCTTTGCACTATCTTACGATGCAAAAATAAATATTAAGATAGTGAATAATTATTTTGAATTAGTAGCAGCGTAATTATTGATAAATATTTATTAAAACTACTAACTATTTTGGGATTTACAATTTAGAACATTTTAGAATATACAGCTAATACAAGTTTGTAGTTTGCGTTTACAGCAATTTGTACGTAAAGGTATTTCTGTGAACTTTCTTTTTCTTATACCTTTACTCAAGTTTTTCTTTGATGACCTGAAGGTGAGCAATCTTGAAAAGGTCTCATTCCTGATGTTATATTTGCGTGATGAAACGGTTGTGGTGTTATAAAGCAAAAACAAATTTCACTCTACGAACAAAATGACCTGCAACACGCAAAGGTGCCGTTGGTCAATCACAGATAAAACTAAATTAGAAAATTGAAGCAGAGTTTCCGTTCCCTTTTCATCAAATAATTGCGAAACAAACGAAAAAATAGTTTAACTAAACAATAATCGTAAAATACCTTAATTATATCGTATATTTTAAAAGCATAGTAACTATTTGTATTTTAAAATCATAGTCACTAATTAATATATTAAAACCATTATGCACCTACAATAAAATATCAAACAGAGAAATAAATTAGTTAAACTATGGAGATTTTATTGATTTGATATAATTTAAATTCGCTATAAAAGGATACCTCGAATAACAATTTCAGAATTTTTTATTATATTTTAAAAATATATTTTTAATTTATAACTTGTCATTTCCACTTTTTTTTACTTACTTTTGACTCATATCTTTGTTATTTTTGCATGCATTTTGGTTTTCTTAAAGCATAATTTCTGAAAGTTTTAGGATCAGATTTAAAAGTTATTTTCCCTCTTGCTTGGGTTTGTTTCAAAGTATGATTTAAAATTGTGATGATCTATTTTTTTTCAAAAGCAAAAAAAGTGAAACATTTAAAATAAGTTGAAATATAAACTTCGAAAAATTTAAAAAAAGCAAGAAACAAATTTAACATTTGCCAGTCAGCTCACTTGTATGACACAATTATACTCTTGATTGACATTTTGCAATACCCATTTCCAACATGTTGTAATTTTTTCGTATAGTTTCTATTCAATCCAGTGGAATTCAGATTTTTATTGATCTTTTCTCTTTTATATATATATAAGTAGTAAGAAAAACAGAATTATATTAATGTCATTTATACTATTTAAGGAAATCGATGAAAAATTAAAAGAATTTATGTCATCATTTTGATACTTCCGAAAAAAGGCATGCATTGTTTATAATTATAAAACTGCTTTAAAAAATAAATAAATCGAAATGAAAATCGTTCTTTTATCTATTAAGGGCCAACTTATAAATCTTCAATGGTCATTTTGAATTAGCTAAAAAATAATTGCCACACAATAAAAAAGTCAAGATGCATGAAAATTTAGTAAAATAAAGAAAACCAGAATCTATATCAAGGATACCATAATTATTTCATATTTAATTATTTAGTATTTAATTTTTTAATGCTGATAATATCATCTAATGAAACACCATAACCATAGTGAAGAAGTCCATCCATCTTCAAATCCATGGTTACCAGCTTTCTAGGAAGCAAAAGCGGACAATTGTGCAATACTGATGATATTTCGATCTTTATGACAATCTCATTATGACCATTTCCATCTCAAAATAATAAAACTTTAAACTGCATCAACAAAGTTATTGATATGGGAGATCTTTAGTCAAAGTATATAATTATGAAAATATTTATTTATTACATTTTTTAATTAATTTTCTGATAATTATAGTATTTTACTTAAGATCAGTAAGTAAATTATGGTTTTAACGAGTTGATAAACTCTGTTAGAGCACTGAAGTTTTGATATAAGCAGATGATTACTTCATGGCTAATTAAATTTATTGTTGAACCTCAAGTAGTACACGGAGTCTTACTTATGGAGAACCACAAGTCTAATTTTCGAATAGTTCCGAACGAAGCAAATCAAAAATGCATTAAGCAGTAATAAATTTGAAACTTTTTCATGAAATAAACAGAATTCAGTTAATGAGAAATTCAATTTAAGAAAGTTTGCTTGTTTTGTAGATGTTTCCTTACGGCTGCCTCGCTGCAACTCTATTAACTTCTATTTAGACTTGTTTTTGTTTTAATTGGCTTTGTACAAATTGTAGTACTTTTCATCATCACAATATGTTTGTAACCTTCATTCAATGTATTTACTGTTTTTATTGTTCTTTGTTTGTTTGGATACTCAAACTCCTAAATTCTGTTTTCTGAGTAACTACTTTTGTTAATTTTAAGGTTTCAATAAATTCTTTGAGACATTCTGGTTGGGGAGAGGGAATCTTTGAATCTTGGTGAGATTGCTGCTCTGCGAGCGCGGTACCCAATCTGCATCAACCAGGGTTTTTCCTGGAGTTGCTTTTGCTTCCCTTGCCCATAATTCCGACGTGTGGCCATAGATCGTCGCCAAGCCTACCTTTATGAGTCCTCCTTTTTCTTGCTAAGTAGTCACGTACATGCACTTTGAGTCTGCAGTATTCCACGGATGCCCCATGACGGGGGAGTGACGTGGTTAAGCTTCGATTATAAAAGTTTGCAATAAGAAATTCTAGTTATCTCGCCATCTCTTCTCTTTTATTGCTAAATGATATTACTTATTAATCATTTACTAGTCATTGCAATGCCCCCTCTGTCCCGAAGTGAACTGTAACATTTAAAGCATTTTTGTATTCGTACCTTTAATAAATTAATAATTAGTTAACTCTATGAAACACTATATATCCGTATCAAATTTGAGTAGCAAAATAAATCTGTAGTAGCAGAATTGCTTTTATGAAGTTATTTTGAGGTAATAATTTATTTATACACGCTTCCGAAAACATTTATGACAATAGGAGTACATCAGTTGTATTTATTCTTAATTTTTTGTAAACTTCGTTTTTAATTTCAAAAACTCTGAAATCATGTATGCATTATTAACATTGCCCTCTAAAAACGCCAAAAAGGTCAGCAATAAATCATTTTTCCTAAAAGCATTCACAAAAATATGAACTTCTCACCCAAGGTGGCTCAAAATGTTCGAGCACGTTTTAGACTTCCCATCACGTTTGAATTGCATGTCAAAGGAGTATTAGAATTTATTTCCACAAAATATGGTTTCGAAAAAATATGAGAAAGAAATTATTCCTTTCAAATTCCTATTCGGTCTTGTAAGTACCACCTCACCATATATTCATAGATTTTAAACTTCACATTCAATTTCACTTCAATTTATTCACTCACTTGTTTTTATGATGTCTATCATGCATTCTGTAATAATAATGAGCATTCAAAAACATATATATATATATATATATATATATATATATAAANTGAGATTCAGTAAACATTTTTGTTTATTTTCATATATATATATATATATATATATATGAGGAGGATCAAATTTTCTTCTAAAATATGCCTACTATAAAAAACGAAGCACTTCAGTTTTGTGCAGATTTGCTGATCTTCAACTGTATTAAGGTGATTCATTAAAGTATAATTTGTGATACATATCTACGAAATGATACATGTCTACACTTATTTATGATACATATCTACACTTATCTACGAAAGCAGCATATATTCACGATTTTTGCATCTATTTAGACCAAACTTTATGGATAGAAAAAGGAATATTCTATTATCGGAAATAGATCCTGTTCCGATTACTTCTTATCAGCAAACTTTTCGGTGACAGTTTAAAGAATTATTTTTATTTTCAAAAAATTAGTTAGCAAATTTTCCTAAAAAAATATTATTTTTTTATAGCTGCATTTTCAATTAACTGACTAATTAAAAAAAATCAGTAACCTAATTTATTAAAAGGAGGGTTTGTAACAGCACTGGTGAACTGAATCACAAAATACATAAAAAAACATATTTCAGTTTGAGGAATCTAACTTCAATGGAAAACATTTAGCTGAATTCTTTATTAATCTTGCTTCTAAGCTTATTCTGACAGAAAAAGGATTAAGAAAACTGATTTCTAATGAAATAAGCAAACAAAATGGTGCATGTAAAAATCACTTAAGAAAACTTCATTAATCTCTTTTGCTTCGTTTAGCAATTAAATGTTGACATTTTTCATCACGAACAACACTAATATAATTTTGTGAGGAGGTTTAGTTTTTAGAAGAAAAATATATTGATTGAATGCTCTGCTAAGCAGTATAAATCCTATTACTCCTGTTTTTAATTTGGCTAATTCCATTAATGTTGATAGCATGATAATGACTATTTTAAATCCTATTACATTTATGCGGTCTCAAAATTCAGTTAATATTTAGCATTGTGGTTTTTTAATTGTCAAGATAATTATAAGTAAAGTTTGATTTTCATAAAGCTTTAAAAAAGGTCCTCTTCTTAAAGTAATCCTAACTTTGATCTGATTACCTAGGACGAAAGGCTCATCATTATTTAGATATTTAAAGCTCCTGCTTCAAATGTATAAATAATAATTTCTAATATTCTATTTAATTTTTTAAAAAATAATTAAGTTTTAAAGTTACCATAAGTGTTTGTTTTTTTAAAAAAATGTATATTAAAAATGTTCTTTAAACTTAAATATAAAATTTTTTAAGAGGTGATACCAGATAAAATTTAGCTTAGAAATAGTCGAGACAAAACAATTAGTAGCAATTAGCAGTAAAACAATTAATAGAGAAATTACGCATTTGTGGGAAGTCGTAATATCCAAAAAGGAGGAGAACTATTGAAAAGTTTGGAAAGCAGTTTATAAACAATGATGACTACAAGAGCCATCAGATCTTGCTAAACTCAAATGTTTCAATAGAATCTCTTTTCTACCATATCTTTTGAAAGTGGTTATTCATGCAGTTTCTGTTTGAGTCTTGAATTAAAATAGAATTACCACTTAGTCCACTTGAAAAAAGCAATTTTGAGGATTGATGTAGTTATCCGGGAGTGTAAATTATAATTATAATATATATATATATATA
>NC_092204.1:92035293-92037729 GCF_043381705.1 Parasteatoda tepidariorum | reverse complement strand
CCGTAGATAAGTAATTTAACAATTATATATATATCTTGTCATATTAATGCAAGAATACAAGCTGGATGCCCGTTCTTCGTCGTAAAATAAATGATGAACTATGAAATAAATGATGAACTATGGTTAATAATCAACACTACGCTATCATGCACAAAACTAAAAAGTACATGCCACAAATAAAAATAGGTAAATATTACCAATATTTTTTATTTGTTGCTTTACAGGGTGACTTAACATTATTAGATCCACAAAAGAAGATTTAGAGAAATGGTTTTGAAAAGTCCTTTTTTTTTTCCTTTTTAGCGAAAAAAGAAAAAGAAGCTTGCATACTTATAAAAAGATTATTCCTACGTACTTTCTTAAAGTCAAAATGTTCATTCTTCTTATTTGATCAAAAATTTGAAATAAAATGAAGAAAAGGAATCAAAGGTTTTAAGTTTAAGCTGAAGACAGATTTGTGACAACTTCTGTTAAAATGGTTCAGTTTAAGATGTTCTTAATTTAAAAAAAATTTTATTTATACTTCGCATTTCCAAAATTTCAATTTTTTTTTCTTTTCCGCATCGTTATACGAAATGATAATGCAGAAAATGTTTCAGTTTTAATTCAGCTGATTTCAGATCGAGGTTTCAAAGAAACCCTTTTTCTTATTTGAAAAAAAAACGTTTATGCTGCGAAATTTGATTAGAAAATAAAAAGACAACTCAACTTGAGCAGATTTCAGATTTCTTTGCACATGAGAAAAAATATTTCAAATTCCGACCATCAACTCTACGCTTGGAAATATGTAAGTTTGAATATAATTCTTTTTTTCTCTAGAAAAAAAAATACTGATTCAAATTCAAGTTCCAATTTAAATTCAATCAAAATGCTTTCTCAAAATTTAATAAAATCTTCATATTCTGAAGTGTCATTCAAGCTAAAAGCTTAAAAGTTTCAAATTTAATAAAAATAGATTTTTCCCTTTTCTAAAAATATAATTTTCAAATATTTTATGCAGTTTCCCATTATATCTTCGTCTAAAATTCTTTGTTATTAAATTAAAAAAATGGAGACATGATGGGATGTTTTAGTTCTTGTAATCTTTTTTATTAAATTCTTTGCTAAATTTAATTTCTTCCTTTTTAAGTTTTAATCATGTTATTGCTTAAAATGTCAAGAACATTCAGTACATTTTCAAAGATAAATAAAGATATTGTCTTACATAATTTGAGACAATTAAAGAAAGAGCAAAGTTATCTTTTATTGTAAAATGTAATTATTCTTGTAAAAATATACAAAAATACATTTAATATACTTACTTTTGAATTTACCTTGAGAACGTTCTTAAAAAAGTTTATAATAAAATTAATAAGCATACTAAAAATAATAATCACCTACATTGAAATATTAAAAAAAGTATTCAGCTTTTATATACACTATATACTTCAAATAATATTGATTCAATTCACAGTATTGATTTCGAAAACCTATATAGTACTTCCCTTCCAACAAATAAAATTCATGATGACCTTCTTCAAATTCATGGCATGTTTAATCTCAGTGATATTATTAATGAAGAGAACTGGAATTTTCTGATACATATTAAACTCAACAACTATTATATACTATTTAATGACTACCTTTTTCAATAAATCAATCGTATTCCCATGGGTAATAATTTTATAGCACTAACATCTGCAGCATTTTTCTACAAGAATAAATTATACAAGATATAATACAAGAATATAATTTTGTAAAATCATATGTTAATCCACCAATTAATTTCTTCTTTCTCAGATTCATTGATGATCTTTTAGTTATTAATTTTAACGATTTCGATATTCTAACCAAACTAATAATAGTAATTCTCAAGCAATTTGTTTAGATTTAACTCCTAATATTAATGAAGATAGTAAAATAACATTTAAACTTTTTGACCAAAGGAATTATTTTAACTTTCCATTTAAAAATTGCATTGATTTTAATTCTAAATTAGCCAATAAGGTTTTTTCTAATATTATTACCAATTAAATTCACAGGTTTTACAGAAATAATTCTAACTATTACCAGTTTTTAAAAGATACTGATAAATATAAAAACGATTTAATTAATGTCCATTTTCCTAGTTCATTTCTTAAATTTTATTTGAAAAATATTTTAAAAAGCATGTTACATAAATTTTTTGATTTTTATTTAATTTTTCTGCTTTTAGAATGAACTCTGATTCATTTCTTAAGGTAGCAACTAACTATGATAAGTTACTCTTAAAGCCACTGGATGGAATAGTTTGAATGTACGACCTTTCATACTGGATTAGTTAAATACTTTTTGAAGTAAACTTCTAATTTAATTGTAGCCTTTAAAAATAACTTTAATTATCTTAATTATCCAATAATAATAAACAGTTTATTTTTTATTTTTACTACTACTACTACTATTATATATATATATATA
>NC_092204.1:91999758-92035278 GCF_043381705.1 Parasteatoda tepidariorum | reverse complement strand
GAGACTCTGTCTCAAAAAAAATATATATATATATATTCTTCTTTTTGTAAGAATGGAGTGGGATCTGGTTATGCAGCCACCCCCCGATTATTGCCGTGTAGACTTTAAAATTATGTAAGGATGTATGAATGAAAGATAAAGTCTATAAACGGCTTTCCATCCATATGTGCAGGCTCTGACTTTTAAATAAGTCACCCTATGAAAGAGGGGATGCCTATGAATTGTTTATTTCTTATTCAAGTCGTTTATTTAAAATACAATGATTAACTATTTTGAATTTTTTCTAAAATTTAAATTATTGAAATAAAAAAAATTTATAAAAAAAATTTATTATTATTATGGGTTGAGTTAAATAATTTTTCCAAATAAAATTTTTTTGCTAGTTTATATCATAGATGGTAGCACAGAAATGTTACTTGCTTCAATTGTTTTCGACCAAATATACTTTTTAATTTTATTTTGTACGATTCAGGCTACAAGCGCAACTTAAAAGATTTTTCGTGTTCGCGAAATTTGTTAACTGTTAAATTAGTACTTTACATTTAAATTACATTTTATTCTGATACACGCCGGTAAGCCTGGTTTCTGCTTTCTTTTATTTCATACTCTTTTTCAACTGAATTTTTTAGCGATATCAACACATTATAAAGGATATTTTTTATCTCAGGATAATTATTCTTTATTCAGAAATATCACATTAAATTGTAGCAAAAGATTTGTCCTGAGGAAAACTTTTGCTTTTTCCCATTAATAGTTTTCTATTTGATATTATTTTATGTATATACATGTGTGTATGTATGTATGTTCAGCCGTAGATAAGTAATTTAACAATAACTTGTTAGAAGAAATCTTTTCTTATTTGTTATTTGTTGTTTTGTAACGCATGCGCTCTAAAACTCTTGTTAACAGGAATATTTTGTATGTATATATATATATATATGTATATATATACAACAAAATAAATAAATACAAGAAAACACAAGGAAAGTTAAGAAAAACAATAAGTTTCATTTATTGCGCATAAGCTGCAAGTAAACAGAACTCATTAGATAAGTTCAAAATGAAGATAAAACAAAGGAAAATTATAGACATATGAAAAAGGGGGGGGGGAATAAGAATGAAGAAAATAACAAACAACTGATTAAAAGAAAAGAAGGATGAAATTTTTTAAAAAAATCGGAAAATAAAAGATATAATCTTTTTATTAGCCCACACGATTATATCCGCAAAAAAGAGTGTTTTCTGATATTGTATCAATATAGCCAAAGCAAAATATATTAATACAATAGTCTGAGGAGCACTCAAAACAATTTTTTACAAAAATTTCACCAAATAAAATAGAACACAATAAGCAAAAATGACAAGTAAAAACAGAAAATAAAATATAATAAAATAGAACGAAAAAACAGTATAAAACAAAACAAAAACTATAAAACGAGTACAATTTGTTAATTATTATAATCTTTTCATGTGCAAATTCATTTCGGGGAAATCCGTGGGTAAAATTATTTACTAAAACTTTCTGTATTAATATTTCCATGTGCAAATGCATTTCGGGCAAATTCGTGCTAAAATTATCTACTATTTTTTTTCTTTGATAATTTATATAATTTTTTCATGTGCAAATCCGTTTCGGGCAAATCCATGGCTAAAATTACTTGCCAAACATGCAATTTATGTTTCTCTTTTCTATTTTATATTTTTTCTTAAACAAATATTTATTTTCTAATATTATTTATGGTCAACTATTTAAATTATCCAGTATAATATTACCTTGCGCTCATCCATTTCGGGCCCATCCTTGGTAACTAACAAATCAATGCACAGCATAGCACATCACTTCAGCAATGCAGTAAGAACGGCACTTTAAAATCCTCTATTTACACTCAATTTGCGCTTTTGTTTTCATATTTTGTAATCTGGCAATCTTTCTGCGAAACCATTTTTAAATCATTCTTGAAAAATTTCCCGTCCATGTACGTAGGTCTGATTTCTCTACTCGCATTATGGTCCATTTTTTATACTGTTTTTTCCTTTCATTTTATTTTATTTTCTGTTTTTACATGTTATTTTTACTTATTTTTACTTTTTGTGTTTTATTTTGTGTATTATATATATATATATATANTTTCAGTTTTGATCTTTTTTATCATATAGTTTGGCGCAGCATGTCCTCCTTTATACTTTGTGCCATTTATATCTTATCTTTAACTATCCAAGTCAAAATTCTTGATAGTCCCATCAAAACGTGTTGATGATTTATGTTTGTTTCCGTGCAATTCATGATGGTCTAACCTATATCATTTGAAGGTCTCCATCATCCAACATTTTCCATTATGCGTTAATGGGTTTTGATATATCAACAAACTTCCATCATTACATGAAGGAAAATGCTGCTTTAATACTATGATAGTTAACCATCAAGCGAAGTTTGATTGTCAAGGACCAACAATCCGTGATGGTTCATGATGGTTTCAACTGTATATTTCCATAATAGTTTAATGAGAATATTTGTTGGTCCTCAGGAATATACCATCAAAACAATTTTTTTTAATGTTGAACCATCATAAATAAGTCTAAATTCCTGTATTGGGATGATGGTTGTTCATGACAGTTCCAACATTTGATTTCTTAGATACTATGATGGAAATTCGTGATGGTCCATAACGGTACGTCAATGCATTTCTATGATGGTTTAATAATAATTATTGTTGGTTCAGCAGAAATGCACCATCAAAACAGTTTTTTTTAGTTGACCCATCAAAAATTAGTCAGAATTGGGGTGATGGTTGTTCATAATCGTTACAAAATTTGATTTTTAAGAATTTCTGATGGTAAAACATGAACAAACCATCAAAGCAAGTTGCTATTCTTAAGTTGGACCATCATAAATCAGTCCGAATTCCTACACTGCGGTGGTGGTTATTTATGCTGGTTACCATCAAAAATATAATGGTTGGTGTTGAAATTATTGGTGGTTACGGTAAAGATTATGTTAGTCTATCAATGGAAAACCATCAAAAATTTTGATAAACTTAACAGGGTTTTTTTTAGTATTTTTTGTTGCTACTATTAAAGTTTTGCATATTTCTTTTTTAATATTTTAGTATAAATTTTAGATATTTCCGATTTATAACACTCACTTTGTATTGATCTTAACATTAGCGAAATTCAGTTTTTTGTGACAGTCAACTGCTGATTTACATGTAACAATTATGAATTTAAAATGTATTTTTAAACAGCTTAAATCGCATGACAAGCTCAGTGTTAGATGAAAGAATAAGATTTAATCGTTTTGGTTTCTCTGGTGCAAATACCATTCACCGAAAATTTAAATTTCAACCATTTTCTTTTTATTATCTTACTGACTCAAATTTCAAATGGAGCTTTGTACCAAACGTCAATGCAAGTTGCAAATGTTTTTTTCAGTGATAGAATCAGAATTCATAACTTTTTTTGACAAATTGTCGACCACTTTCTGACGTAAACTAAAAGTTTTAAAAACTGCGAAAAACGTAAAGTGTATTAAACTCTTATCATCACCAGAAATTTCTCCTACCTATCCCGAAAGTGATGAACCTTGCGTTTTTCATTTTAAACGTAACACGAGTCTAAATGTTTTCCCTTTCTTGCTTAATTTAAAGACGTAGTTTCTATAACGTGTGTTTTATTTATTAAATTAGAGTAATAAAGGCATTTAAATTGTGTTGCACTAAAATTATTTTTTTAAATAAAATTCAATCCGAAATCTTACATAATGCCTTTTATTGTAATTAATTAATAGCTTCTTATACAACTTCTGTTTTTAACCTTAGGTAAAAACTTCATCTTTGTCCTTTTATTATTTTGTGATGTATGGATACATATTACACAAAAGAAGATATATTATTTTTCTTGGAAAATTGAAATCTCAAAAAATCGGTATAGATAGATTTGATTAAGAAGTCATATATAAATAAAAATATTAAAACGTGACGAACAATGTGTAGGAGTTACGTAGCCACAATATCAAAAAACTACAACAAAAGGAGAAAATATGAATGAATCGAAACATAACGAAAACAAGCACCCAAATAAATTGGTTGTTGTTTTGCGATGTATGGATACATATTATACAAAAGAAAATATATTATTTTTCCTTGAAAAATGAAATCTCGAAATATCGGTATGGATAGATTTGATTAAGATGTCTTATATAGAGAAAAATATTAAAACAACAAATAATACAAAACGTGGCTATGTATGTGTAGGAGTTACGTCGCCACGAAATCAAAAAACAACAAAAAAAGGAGAAAATATGAAAGAATCGCAACATAACAAAAACTAGCACCCAAATAAATTGGTTGTTGTTTTGCGATGTATGGATACATATTACACAAAAGAAGATATATTATTTTTCTTTGAAAAATGAAATCTTGAAATATCGGTATAGATAGATTTGATTAAGATGTCTTATATAGAGAAAAATATTAAAGCAACAAATAATACAAAACGTGGCTATGTTTGTGTAGGAGTTACGTCGCCACGAAATCAAAAACCAACAACAAAATGAGAAAATATGAAAGAATCGCAACATAACAAAAACAACCACCGAGCTAAATTGGTTGCTGATTTGCGACGCATGGATACATATTACACAAAAGAGAATATATTATTTCTCTTTGAAAAATGAAATCGCAAAATATCGGTATAGATAGATTTGATTAAGAAGTCTTAAATAGAGAAAAATAATAAAACATGACTGTTAATGTGTAGGAGTTATGCAGGCACGAAATAAATAAAACTACAACAAAAGGAGAAAATATGAGAGAATCGCAACATAATAAAAGCAAACACCCAAATAATTTTTTTTTCATTTACCAGAGAACGACAGGAACATTTTTTTGAAGATCAACTGAGAATAGCAGTAACCTCAGTCTTTTGAGTTTATTGAGTTTATTTCGTGTAAAGTACAAGCATATTTAAAAAAAAAAAAATGAAAAGTAAGGTGATTGATATTTAATTCTTAGTCAAAATCAAATCAAAATAATTTTTTATAAAATAAGAACACTTCGAGATTAGTAATATATTGTAGTCGCTATACATCATTTTTTAAAAAATATACTCCAATAGATTTTATCCTTTTTAATTCTTACCAAACTTTTTACGCAAACAATATTAAATAACTAACAACACTTTGTACTGCATTATAGTAATAAATTTAGATTTAACCATTAAGAAAGAAAGTGATATGAATACGTTAACAACAACAGCGTTCATTTGAAGCAAAGTGAGGTTGGTGTTAGTTGAACCCTTGTATTGAATTTCTGTACATGCTTAAACAGTCATGCATAGAATTAAATTTGCGCTCCATAACGTCGGCTCATATGCATACTAAGAGATGACTTAACCCAGAGAATGGAACACTGATTTCCTTTGTCTCTGGAACATCCTATAATTTAGAGGTCAGCCGAATTCAGATTTCTCTTTCCTCCATTTCATATCGCTTTGAATGATATATGATGTGGAACTCTGTTTGAATGTTTATTTCAAAATAAATGAAGAAATTCTAGAAATATATTTCTATTAAAAACACGTCCTTAGTTTAACTATACAAATGCAGCTGTTGTATTTTATATATAAAATATGGTAATTACAAATCTCATATAATTAATGAAAAGTTTAGAAAAAAACTCCGTTTAAATTACAAAAATCATAGAAATTACTTATAATTTAATACGATATAAATTACATGCAAGTCACACTTCTATGTATTTAACAGTGCGTAGTAGTGTTATCAAATAATTTAACAATGCAAAGTATACAATATTTAGTATTAATAATATTCTACATATGTGATTTATGTATTCTTGTATTATATACATACGTTTTACCTGATTTTATTCACTTGCTTAATAAAATTTTATCAAATTTAGTTTCAAGACAATTTAAGTGTAACAGGCATTTCAGTTTTGATCTTTTTTATCATATAGTTTGGCGCAGCATGTCCTCCTTTATACTTTGTGCCATTAATCCTATATTCAATTCAAATTACGATATTCTTGAAATTTATATATACTGTCGTGAGATTCAGTGCTTCATGACAGATTTTTTTAAAATAAAAAGCAGATCTGAATATTTTTTTCTTTTATTTGATAACACTACTAATACTAAAATCGAATTTCAGAAAACAGATTTAAAAAGGATTTTTTAAAAACAAATTACATTACATAGCTATCATACAAAAATATCAAGTGACTCCTGTAATCTGAACTACTCATTTAAAGTACAAGTATATGAAAAATCAATATTACTTTAAATAATTTAATAATTATATCCTTATAATTTAATCAGCATAATAAACTAAACTTTTGAGGAAAAAAATAATTTAATTAAAATTTTATTCATAGAAACAGCCTATAAATTTTTCATTTTGATTTAATATTCACTTATTTAATATTTAAGTAAAGCAAATAGCAACAATATTTCGTAGTGCTATATATATATATCTATCTATATATATATATAGGTTAAAATATTGAGAAAATGTGGAAAATAATAGAGATTAATTAAAAGAGAAGAAGAAAAATTATAAAAATAAAATTATTTCAAAGAAGACCTTTAAAAAAATTTATTTATTGATNAGAAATTCGTATATATATATATAGCACTACGAAATATTGTTGCTATTTGCTTTACTTATATTAAATAAGTGAATATTAGAACTATATATTTTTTAAATTTTTTGTAGGTGTTTTAGTTAGTAAGATGTAAATTGTGCTGTTCCTGTTAAAAATTTATAAACTTCTTAGAAAATTTAAAATTTTAAGCATACATTCAACGTTAGATATTTGTTATTTAGTATCTATTTTTTTAACAAAATACATAACTTTTTAAGTATGTTGTTATATTTCCATTGAGAATAAGGAATTTTATCTCATTAAATAAATGCATTCTATCTAAACAAACTTAATTTTGTAAATAAACCTGAATGGTTTCCCTCGTAGAGGGAGTTAGAAGTAAGAATAGTCGTAAAAATAGTCTCTTAAGAGCTATTTGTATCTGAAAAATTTATAAATGTGTAACTCATGATGGGTTTTTTTAACTTATGATTTGTTTTAAATTCTATGAGAGCTATTTAACAAGCAGAATAGTTTTAACTGTTAGTAAAAGTGAATAAATTATTAGTTTTAATATTTTAACTGAAATTCAATTGTGTAGAACGTGACACTTTAAATATGTACTTGATACTTTTTTATTCTCGTTATTTTTCTGATGATATAAAACACGTTATTTTATATGGAGCATTGAGCAGACTTAAAAGTAAATATGTTGCATATTATTTATTATAAGAGGCTCTTTTGTGGGGATTCGTTGTCTTGAATGCAAACATATTTACGAGATATTTCTCCCCAACATGCCGGTTAATTTTAAAACTATATTTTAAAAAAGTATAGTTTTTTTTTCTTTTTTTTTGAAAAATAATAGAAAATGCTACCATACTTAAAAATAATCTTTGTGTTGCTTATAAAAGTGCCAGAGCTAGGGATTTTTTAGAAGACATTGCAACAGATATTAAACAGTTAGAAGACATATGATAAATAAAATATTGCTTATTAAATAAAAGTATTCAAAATTTTGGTAATGATTGAATTTTTATTTTCACAATATAAATAAAATATTTAGTGTTCAGCATCTGTATTTAAAACGAATAATTCTCTTTAAGCATCATACAAACAAATAACCTACAAATAAGTGAAGAATTATTTCAAGTGCCAAAAAAATCATCGTAGAAATATATCAGAATCGTTATCAGGGTAAACTAAAGTACCAAGAAAAAGAATAGAAAAAAAGGAATAGAATAGGAGACAGAAAATTCTTTTAGGAATGAAATTTAGTGGTTTAATGGGAGCATACATTGATTGTGTTCATCCCTTAAAGAAATAATGTGCACTGTCCAGCGAACGAAAAATTTAAGACGAAAGAAACGAAACTGCAACGAAAGAAAAATTTAAGAAAAGTTTAAATGCTAGTTTTTTTTTTCTGGGAGTGGTAGGAAGGTGGTTAGCTAAGTTGAGCTGGCTAAGCCAAGGTTTGATCCTCAAGCCAGCTAATACCCACCAAACACAAACGATATATGTGCTCCTGTATTATGCTGAATCGGAAGTTTTGTGGTCTGTCTCAAAGTAGTATCATGAGTACGGAGATATACAGAAAATTGTCTTCTTCAGTGTAATATCTAAATTATAGAATTTGTCTCACTGATGAGTGATGCTGCCATCTAGGGGGTTGGTTTTGAGTTAAGTCGTACTTTCACACTAGCGGTGCTCTTTAGTCAAACGAAGGGAGCCTTCCTGACTTAATTTACAAGGTCACTGATTTGTGATTTTGACCTGTCTAAGTGCCATTCACAGCAACAATATTTTTCACTCAGTTTACAGCACATTGCTGTAAATAGTAGCTTACTTGATTGATGATCAGAGGCTCGAAGCTCTATTGGCGCTTTCACACATTTTTTTAATAAAGATTTTTAGACAAATATCTAGATAAAATTTAAAAAAATGTGATTAATTTAAATGCATCATAAAGCTCAAAATTTATTTATATGCACATTACCTAATTAATCTGCTGACTAACTAGGTTGATCCATTAAAGTTTATCCACTAAAGTTGATCCATTAAAGAATAATGTTTTTCTTTTCGCAATTTACTTAAGTAACGTTCGGGGAAAAGGTTCTTTATTGGTTGAAGTTCAAAAGTTTGATAAAAAGTACTAATCTGTAGACTAACTAGGTAGATCCATTAAAGTACGGAATCATGTTTTTTTTTCGCAATTTACCTAAGTAACGTTCGGGAAAAAGGTTTTTGTGTGGTAAAAGTTCAAAAATTTGTTTATCGCATTCTATCATTTAATTTGTAGATTGTTTGATTGTACTCATTGATTTGATTAATGAGCATGTTAATTAACTAATGAATGATCACTTTATATTTAGTTATTGAGCATGTTAATTATCTTAACTGTTTTAATATTTCAAACCGTTTGATTCTTGGTATTATAGTTTTAAGAGTCATAAATATCACCACATTAGTTTAGATGATGGATTCTCTAAACTAATATGGTGATAATTAAGGTCAAATTGTTATTAAATAATAGTTGAAATTATTATTAAATGAAAAGGACACTCTTACATTAGTAGAGAAAAAAATTATTGCACAATTGATATTGCATAAAAAGTAAACCAACTTGGTTTTTGAAAACTATAAGCATTGCAAAAACAGAACTGTCTGTTTTCTAAGTAAAATTATTTAACATAACGTTTCGTACGGACACCGGTCACATTAAGAAACTTGTATTTTACGAAAAAATAAGCATGTGACAAACATGCATATATGTAAGCAAACATTTAAACATCATAGCTTCTAAACATCAATTTATGTTTACATTTAAAATTTTGGCATTTCATTCTACTTTTTAACAATTTAATTAAAGAAATTTTCTTTACTCTTTCTAAAAAAATAAGAGATTATTTAACTGTTTCTAAAAAAGGAGATATGAAGTATATTTGCGAGTTTGATAAAGTCTGAATTGGCCTTAATTGCTTAGAGCAATTATCGTAAATTTGACGATCATTAAATTAATTGGTTTACTTTAAAGTTCAAATGATTATTGTTTACCTGTATTGTATATTGCATTGTATTAATATTGTAAACCTGATAAATAAATGTATTTATAGACCACGCAATCATTTCTCATATTGTTAGAGTTTGAAATGATACAGAAGCTTAAATAAACTTATTGATTTTGAATGTTTTGTCAATTTAATTTTTTCAATGTGTCGACGTAAATGATTTGTAACAGAAATTCAGAAATTGAGGTTTTGATACCACCTGAAGACTATTTAAAATTATTCTACTAGTGAAAATAAAAAAAAATCCTCGATTTGAATACCTCATACTTGATGAAAAGCTTTGATCTTGCATACTTTATTACCTTAAAGAGCTGTGTTACAATTACAGAAAATGACTAACCCTTAAATTTTAAAAAAATGAAATTGTCAAGTTAACAAGTAAATTTTGGTGCAAATATAACTAAAACTCATTGAAACCATTAGAATTATTGGAAGATTATTAAAATCATTGATAAATTTACAATTCTCAATTATATGGTATGAATATGGTATGGAGCACAGAAACGCATTAGAAGAGCTTCATTGCGCACTAACAGATTTGAGAGAAAATGAACATCCTTGTTTTAGGGGTTAGAAATTCGAATCCGTCAAAAAAAAAATGTATGCATCTAAAAAAGCACGTTTTTGTGTCTGATTTAACAATTTAAAATATCGTCTGCACTAATTAATTAGCTTATTAGAGGTCCCCTGCCATGAACCTTTAAGATCCGATCATTAGATCAGAAGTTATTAAGAGTGGTCCGTTTTTTTTTTATTTCGCGTACTGCACATACAGTCACAGCCATTAAAAATTATGCATCTTATTCTTTTCAATGAAATTTTTAGCAGCCTGTTTTTTGTTTATTATCGTACATACAGAAGATAATTATATTTATACGAGCCATAAGGGAAATTTTTTACATCAAAATTGAACCTTTGGATGCAGACTTTTAATTAAAAATATTTATCGTGTTATTTTATCACGTTTTAATAATTTAGTTCAAAATAAGTAAAAAAATATTATATTTAGCATTTTAATAATATATGATTATGAAATAAAGCATGAAACACATATGTCTTTTTTTTCGTTAAAGGTAAAATTTTCCGATCATGGCTCACTTCAAAATTTTTCAAATTAACAGTTATTTAGATCAAATCAATCATACAAAATCAATGATCGAAAAATTTTTGAACATAAATTAAGAAAAAAAAAAATTTTCTTCGGGGGGGGGGATATTTTATAACAGTACAAATATAATTCCAATGACTAAAAAAAAGATATTTTGGCTTTTTTATGCTCTTTCTTATAATTAAAAAATACCAAAATATATTTTTGCTTTTAATTTGAGCATCAGAAAAAAATATATAAAAAGTATTTGGTGTTCCTTCGGCATTGAACAGTAAATATATATTCATGTAATATTCATGTAACTTAGCAAATAAGTAAGTTTTGTAATCAATCTAAATAATTTCAGGAATCTATTACGTTCAAGAATGATTTATTGCAATTCTGAGAGAAATACAAATTTTTTCATCCGATTAGATTTTTTTTCATTCTAGAAATTTTATTCTACCCTTGAATTTCAATTTGAATCAACCAATAAAACTTCTAAAGAAATAACGTGTATCACATTTCCAAAAAAAATTAGAGGTTTAGATGTAATCTATCATCAACTTGAAAAAAAGATTGCAGTTTCCATTGTAAAAATGCAACGAATAATCCTTTATTTTTATCCGATTTTTATTATATCGCAACAATACAAGGGCAAATATAAATGAATTACCAAGTTTTATATGTTTAAATTTCGGAAACTATTACAAATTAATTTCAAAGAAACTTTGTTTTTGTTTTTCCTGATACACATTATCAAAGAAATGTATAAACTATATGAATGATCGATATAACACATAATAACAAAAGTCTTTTTTAAAAATATACGAATTATGCTCATAATCAAAGAAAACTATAAAATGTGTGAATGGATTCTTGAACTTATAATCGATGATAAAAAAAACTTTTGGAAACTATATGAATGACAATTCTATAGAATCTAAAGAAAAACGTTACCACGATTTTTCGGCTACTATGTTCGTGTATGCATAAACTATAGAAAAGTATAAACTATATGAAGGAACGATATAACACATAATAAAAAAAGACTTTGTACAAATATACGAATTATGCTCATATTCAAAGAAAACTATAAAATGTGTGAATGAACTCTCGAACTTATAATCAATAATAAATAAAAAAACTTCTGGAAACTATATGAATGACAAACCTATGGAATCTAAAGAAAAAGATGCCAAGTTTTTAGTTTTTTAGGTTACTATGTTCGTGTTTGTATAAACTATAGAAATGTTTAAACTATATGAATGAACGATATAACACATAATAAAAAAAGACTTTTTGAGAATACACGAATTATGCTCATAATCATGACGACCGGCATGTGTAGGGGGCAGGGAACTGTCCTTGCATCAGAAAGGTTCTGGGGTCGAATCCCGGGGAAGGCATGATGTTCTTTCCTTCTCTGTACTATCTGTCCTCACTACGGGAGAGACGTTGGCCCACCTAATATACTGTCCCTGAAGGAGAGGCCAACAAAATCGCCCTGTAAATGCCTGAATTGACAGATGTTAACACAGGTGGGCATTGGAGAAAAAAACGCTCATAATCAAAGAAAACTATAAAATTTGTGAAGGGACTCTCGAACTTATAGTCGATGAAAAAAAAACTTGTAGAAACTATATGAATTGCAGACCTATAGAAACTTCAGAAAAAGGATGCCAAGATTTTTTGGTTACTATGTTCGTGTATGTATGCAGTTAAACAACCTTTTTGTTACACGACAAATATAGAATCTATAATCAGTTTGTTTGTTTTTTCCACATATTTTGAGATTTCACTTTATCTATACTTCTTTTATCAATGCTTCTTTTTTTTTAAAGAAATTTATTATTTTAATTGCAGTTGTAAAGCTTTGTTCTTGGTTTTAATGAGAAATATCTTACTTGTTTTCAAATGCTTCTCTCATAAAAATAAAACAAGTTTTCTGAAATCAAAACTTTTTATGTACAATTTAAAATTGTATTAACAAAATTGCTAGTTTAAAAGTAACTTATGAAGAGTTAGCAAAAATAAACAGATCATTACTTTGCAAAAATACTTGGAAATTTATGGAAACTACATATATATATACAACTATATGGTATATTGTTGCTCTATATATGCAACTATGTGCTATATCGTTGTTCAAGATGCCACCACTTTTGTATCTTTGGCCTAAATCTCAACAATTGCAGTAAAAATTTGGAGACAAAAAGTAAGAAAAATATAAATATAGGACCACACATTTGGCGCAAGGATAAGAATTCGTCTCGATAAAATCTAGCTTCAAACTGAATTAAAAGTCTGTAGTTATCATTCTGAAAAGGGCATTTATTAACTGTTTTATACAGGTTTTACAATATGAAGTCAATACTGGATTCGTACAAATTTTTGACAAAAACCATAAAAAATCTATGACTTACAATAAAAAATTTATGAAAGAAAAAATATGAGTGAAAAACAAACTTAATGCCAATATTTGAATTTGACAATTAAATGCACTAAACGTCGCATATTGAACTGTGTTTAAAAATCAGATAAAACATGTTTAAGACTAGAACAGAACAGGACTTACCTAAGACCTCCTTTTAAGGTCAATTGGACTCTTATAAGAAATTGATGTTAGTTCAGAATAAATAATTCTTTCTTTGATGAACAACGTCGAAAATACAATATGTGAAAGTTTTTAGAGATTAAAAATTATTTTTGTTCGTTTTATATTAACGCAATGACAATATTACACGTTATCAGACAAAATGCTTTAAAATGTTTACTTCCCTCATTAGTTAGGCAATAGCGTAGGCGCAGTACAGGGCTAAAGAGAATAGAAGGGCTAGTTCACTCCGCTCTTAGAGCTGAAGCTACGATTTCCCTCCTCATGACGTCACTATGTCCACAGATCTCGGAGATCGCAAGCAAAGATATTATCATAACTTTGCATCTTTCTCTTAGTAAAAATAAGTTAGACTTTTTCTGGTTATTAGCTTTCAAACTGTAAGTAATTAACACATTATTTTGGTTCATAAACATAGGTCAAAGAAACTTTCTTGGCCATTATATTAAAAAAAAATAGCATTTTAAACTTATAATGTTTTACTAGTTGGCGAAAATGATACTATAAATACTTTATTTTAAAAAGTTCAGTTTTAACTTTAATTATTAAGAAAAATGAAAGCATATATCGACACTTTTCTTATTAACATATTCTTTTATAACAATAAGTTGAGTTAAATTTGGAATCCCTGATTTTAAAATAAGCCGTTAATAGCAATTTGTTCATACTTAATCATTAGGAAACATCAACCTTAAACGCTAATTACTGAAACAAAATAATAATTTAGGTTCATAAGGACATTAGAAGTTTTAAAATTGTTTATAGATATTTAAATTTGCGATTATATAATTTATAGATATTTAAATTTAAGAGAATATAATCTTTTAAAAAAATCATAAATATTTAGAATAACTACATTAAAAAATATGTTATGAAATTAGGAGAATTCCAACTATATACTATATATATTTTACTTATACTTTTTATTTACATTTTAATTTTCTTTGACTTTATCCATTTTTTAATTTCTTTCACCTGCCTTTCGTTTTGAAGTAACGAGGCGGTTTCTATTTAGATAATGAATTTTTATAAAAGTTCTTAGCAACAGAATAAACGTATTGCTGTTTTATATTAACTGTGTCATTTCGGAATCCATTCTTTACATAGTTGTTCATTTACTTTAGGGAACACGTGGAAAATTATATTTTTTCCTTTAGTTTTTCTATCAAAATTTTTTCAAGTTGCAATTGCGCAAACTGGCATTTCGATAATAGTTTTAAATTCTTGTAAATTCACTGCAAAAACTGAGAAAAGTCATTATAGAAAATAACAAATGTCTTAGAATATCTCGCAGAAAGAAATGCTCCAATATTAGTAAGAGCTAGTAAGGCCGAACGCTCCGTTCTTGAAGTAAAAATGCGAGCTTTGCGCCAAAGTGACGTCACTAGAGAAAATCGGAGGATTGGCGCGGCAAGAGCTACTTCAAAGGAGTGAACCAGCCCTTCTATTTTCTTAGCCCTGGGCGCAGTATACATGCGTGATGTGAAGGTGACAACAAAGCGTAGACAAATTATTTTTTAGCATTTCTCACAGATAGTATTTGTTTTATTCTGTGCATTGTGATGTTTAAAGGCATGTTTGTTATATTTTAGATTCTGAATTTTATCAATTTGGGGCTATCTGGTGCACAAATAAAAAATTTTAGTTTAACTAAGACAAAAAAAAAATTCTCAATGAGTAATTGAGGTGGCAGAAGATTCCTTTAAATAATAAATCAAGCATTTTGGACAGCAATATTACAAACCTTCGAAAGAAGTGCAAGACGCCTGCAAGCTTCACCTCTTGTCGAAAAAATCCTCGATGTTGCAAACACATTCGCTTAAATACTATTCAGAATCATGTTATTCTTTTTTGGTTAGTACCTATAAAGTAAACAGGGCCCGCACTAAGCATTCGCCATCTCGTTTTGCTAAGCATTCGATCTTCATAATTCCATCAAAATGAGTTTTTCTAAACAAATCAGTATTTTTCATTCGATTACAATAATTTTCGGTAGATATGCCGACCGCATATCCAATTAGAATTTGCTCCAAATAATGTAAGCCTAAGGCAAACTCCGGTAAAATAGTTCTCTCTCTGAAGGAAATAATCATAAAAAAATGTTTGCATTTGGAGAAGACTTTTGAAAATTATCGAATACTTCAGATATTTGGCTAATTTTCTGGCTAATAATTTGAAATCCTTAGCATGGGCTCTGAGTAAGTATATAGTTCTTGCGTTGCAATGCAAAAGATGAATGTCGTGAAGCAGTGACACCGAAATTAGGAGGAAATTTTCTTTATTTCATTCGTATGTATCCCTCAAATGTAATATTTTTCTGCAAGTTCTACTGTGACAAAAGCCAGTAATCCCGATGCTCCTGAAACTTAGGTGGGGTTGCACAATTGGAGTTCTATGCTTTCTCAGGTTGTGATTCATTTCCCCACTTTTCAACTTGCACAAATAAAGATATCAATTAAAATATTTCAAGAAATTATCAAAATGACCCCAACGGAATGACCCAAAAAAAATATAAGCTTCGATATAAGCTCACTTGAATCTTCAAAAATAACATAAGAAACGATCAAAACGATTAAATCCCAACGGCATTTGTAGTGTTAAAAAAAACTATTTGTGACGTCATAGTATAGGAGATACTATGACATGACTGTTATATGACATGACATGGTATTATATGACATGACATGATAACATGACATGACTATCATAGTCCTCTATTGATATTAATCAAAACTAATTTTTTAATATTCTTTTTTATTTTTTAATTTATTTTAATTCTTCTATATTTAACTGTAAAGATTGAAAAATGTTGTAGTGATCATTTCTAGCAGATACTTCAAAATGTATTTATTTCAAAATTATCTATGCTCGAAAAATCTTATGCTCGAAAAAGCAAGCATCAGTATTTTTAGCAGGTCTCATGTAGTCCTCAAAACATGAAGGAAACCATGGAATCAATATTTTAACTATGCAGTTATCTTTAAAAATAAAATTAAAATTTCAAAACTTATGATTTTGTTGTCAAATATTTGGCTGTGTTGAAATTGATCACTAAATCATGTGCTGATAATAAACCTAATGCAATACATTTATCTTCGTAGTTTTGCCGCCACCATTTCAGTTTTTTAAGGACCTTAAGAGCACTGTTTAAAAGAAGTCTATCGTATAAAATATGTATTGAATTGAATGTATCATATCAAATATGCATTGATATGTAATGTATTGATGGTGAGAATCGTAGAGTAAGTTTGTAATAAAAGGCATTAAGAAACAAAATTTTAGTAGCAATATTTGATGATACATGTAGCTAATCGTTATTGAGGAACATTCTGAGCAAAATTTCATGAACTTTACATTTTACGAATTTGCAAAAATTCGTTCAGAATGTATGGAAAATTCAGGATGCTATAAGCAAATTCTCCGTTTCCAATGAAAAAAAATTGTAACATACATATTTGGCACAATGGCGCGAATTTATAAATAATGAATCATATTCTTAGACATACATATAGCAATGTTTTTTAAAATTCCAGTTAATATTAACTATTTTTTTTATTGTAGAAAAAAGAAATATCTTGAATTATATAAAACTTCGCGGATGCGCATAGTAGTAATAATCTCTGCCAGATAATCTACATTTTTTTCGGAATTTCCTTTTTTCTCTCAAGACTTTCTTTCCTAGACTACTCGATCAAAGGTGTTAAGAGGATTTACCCTTACAACTCAGTATATAATTAAAAGAATTAAAATTAATTTTAAAAATTTGGTTTTAGTATAAAAATCTTCATACTTAAGAAAGTTAAAAACAACGTTGAAAACGCAAATAATGTCAAATGGAGAGTTCTTGTGTTCTAATTCTAAAATTTTGGAAAATCATGAATAACTTATTTATCCCTTCAAATTTTGTTTTCGACGGAGATAAAAAAAAGTGATCTTCACGTTTTGGTCAGTAATCAGCTCAAAAAATCTACGTTGCCTGGAAACTTCGAGATACTTTTTTAGCTTTATTGAGCTAACTGAAAATGACAAATAAAAAAGATTAAATTTTTATTTAATTATTTTTTATTGTGTCAACTTGGTTACTTAACAACAGAGAAACAATAGGTCTTTCTTGATCATACAGTTTGCCAAGATTATCTTAAATTTCTCCTTCTGCTACGGCGATATTATTTGATTTTTTGGGGGGGATTACGCCAGAAATATTTAGCTTCTTAAAATCCAAATTTGCTAACTTTTTTTTAAAAAAAACATTTGTCCACCCTTTATATTTTGAGTGACAGGAATCCAAATATTTTATTTTACAACCGTCGTTTAACAGCGGATGTTCAACTCCATAGCCTTGTAATTTTGAACCTAATCCAGAAGACAAGGGAACTCCTGGATCAAATATTAAGATTGACATTTAGTACATGAAAGTCGAATCATTTGAACAAAAGTTATTCAGGGTGATATATTTTTTTATTTTGTGCACTGTTCAATAAAAATGGCCTTACATCAAAAGCGATGTTTGCATAAATAATAATAATTTATATTATTTTCTCTTATTTTAAGTATAATATATCAAATTACATTTATGAATTATAATAAAAAGAAATATACTTTTGAATTTTTCAGGGTTATGAAAGGGTTAATGAAGGGAAAGGAATAATTAATCTTCAGTAAATAGTTAATAGATGAAGAGAAGCATTAATAGTCAGATTTTCCCCTTCTTAACTATAAATTCCTTATCATGATAAGAAACAGAACTTGTTTCTACAAATGTTTCTAAATCTCTTTACATTGCATAGGTTGTTTTAATACTCCAAAAGATTAAAAAAAATTAGTTTCATCATCCAATTAAAAGCGTTTCCAGAAAAAATAATTAAAATATAATATTCACATACTTTTTCCCCGCTATAGATAGAGATACTCATAATGAAGTACTTACTCATAAACTAAGCTCTCCGCTTTCAAATGTACGCAATTAAATTTGATTTAGTATAATTTATATTTCCTTGATCCCACGTGAACTAATTGCGTGATTCTGAGAAAGAACTTAATATAAGTTATCTTTTTCGCATGAAATTCGTGATGATAATTAACATCGCTTTCTGCAGGGCATTTAAAAAGAACAATTTTAATTTTAGAAGTCATTTTACGGCAAAATGACTTACACGTGAAACATTATTAAAAATCCCAAATGTTAAGAGACTCGTCATTATTCATTTAACTTTCGGAAGAAAGTATTTCTTTTAATTAACGTTATAACTTTTCTAATATCTTTTAGTTTGTAATTAGGACAAAGGTTTTATGAGGTTGATTAAATTCGAGTCTCATAAAATAATTAGCTAAATTCATAAATCTTAGGATACAATTTATTAATAAAACCATATAATTTTCTTAACCAACTCGTTTCGTGTCCGAATAATATAGTCATTTTCTTAATCAATTGACTTTTATTTAAATAAATCCTTTAATAGAATTTTCGTTAAATATAGTAAAAATATTTAGTTAATAAGAATTTTCAGTTTGTATCAACTATTAATGTTTGTTAGGCTACGTTTTCGATAATGAAAATAATGAAAAATATCAAAGTGAAGAAAAAACTATTTTTTGATAATAAAAAGGGTTAGTGCCTTAAATTTTTTAAATTCGAAATAAAAAATTAAAGGAAAATGAATTATTTTTCTGCAATTTTACTGATTTTCCTTTAATTAGTGATTATTTTTTACTTTAATGCTTTTTACTTATAAATTAAAATTTGTTCTTAAATTTTATTAAACAATAAAGTGAAAAGTTAATTTTTACTTAAATATTAATATTTAAAATATATCTTAGCCTTAAAACCCAGTAAATTTTTTTCAGAGATGTATTGCATTGTTTTTGGTTTCAAGGCAAAAATATTGTGGTTCTTCCTTTTTTCCTTAGTTAGAAAACTTCACAAGTTCAAATTACCACCGAAACATATGAAATATATAATATAATTTCTGAGTACTCATGGATTTATATATTTATACTTATATAAATAGATTACCTACTACTTGCAATAGCAGGGAAGGAATTCATTCGTATTAGCGTTGTTACTCATTCCATATATTTTTCTTTCTTCAGAAATTCTAGTGTCGGAAAATCTTTTTGACACAGTAGAAAAATTCAGAAATCTGCCCTTGCAATAATAATATCCTTTTTTGCATTTATTTATGTTATTACATGAACAAAAATCATTGTAGATAAATTTCCATTTTCCAATTTTCCTGTTACAAACTGGAAGTTATTATAATTTTATCTTGATTATTGTAATATTGTATTGAGTTTTAAGGGATTCGAACAATGGGTGAGCAATTTAATTTTTATTCAATTTCCCAAAGACATTTAGAAAAATGCAGTGTTACCAATATTTTTCTTTCCTGAAATTCATTTGAAATATCAAGATAAATTTCTGAGCTATTGTAATTTTATGTAAATATATTGTAATTTTATGTAAAGTTATTGTAATGTAATTTCAAACTGGAAGTTATTGTAATTTCATATTGATTATTGTAATATTGTACTGAGTTTTAAGGGGTTCAAACAAAGGGTGAGTAATTTAATTTTCATTCCCGTTCCTAAAGACATTTAGAAAGATGCAGTGTTTCCAATATCAAGTATTGAAATATCAAGAAATATCCAATTTGAAATATCAAGATAAATTTGTAAGGAGATTTTGAAAACAACATTTTTTCAAAATTAAAAACAGAAAAGCGCGTTTTTTTTTTAAATTTGATGTAACCAACTTTCTTATTTTCATTTTTTTCGTAGAATAAATTTACTTTTATAACCAAATAATTTACAGAAATAGAATTAAATAATGTCCCTTACCATAACTCTGCAGATTCATTTCAAAATTTGAAATTTCAATTAGCACCTCTTACTTTTCTCTTCTATAAATTTGAAATCTCAGTACTACCTTAATTTATATTTATTTCCTTTCTCTTTATTACACTAGAAATGTGAAATTCCTTTCGTATTATTCTAAGAAATTTTTCTAATAAAACAAATGCAAAAAAGATACTAAACAAAATACAAACAAGTATATTTTTTTCACGAAATAGAGAAAAAATGAATAAAAATTATCATTGTGTTCCATGCTTTATTAACATGACCCTATTCAAACTGTTATTCTCTTAGAAACAGCCTAATACACTTGAATATGTGATTGATTAAGCAATTAAGTCGTTTGAAGTCATTGAAGGAAAAAGCAACCTTAATTGATTAAGTAAAGTCAGGGAGCAGAGTAAGGCTAAAAAAGATTCTGGTGTCTAATGTCGTTTGAAAGTCGGTTGAATGATTCCCGAATTATTCGAAATAAATCTATTTAGAAAGATTTTGTGGAATTTAAATTATTGCAAACGTTTTAAGCACAAATTATTTTATTCCATTCGAATTAAATGCTGGATATTCCCAAATGCACACTTTTAATGCATAACTAGGTCCTTGTCAAAACGAGGACCAAAAGTCAACGAAGAAAAAAGAATATTGCGAAATCTAACAAATTTTAACCAAGGAAGGCGTTTTATGAAGCACTTAAATTTGCTTGATTGCGATAGGAAGCGAAGAAGATGTAAAAGACGATTAATAGAAACGTCTTCAAGCTTAAACCAGCATTAAAATAGAATTTGACGTTTTGTACACATACTTTCCATATACTTTTATGCGCAATTTTTAGGTCAGATTGATGTATAAATTTTTTTCTTCCTTCCTTGAAATTCATTTCTCTTCAATTTGCAACATACAGTTAATGTACATTTCATCTTCCTTTTAAGTAGAGATTCTAAGAATATTTGTATTTTAAAGGCACTCATTTCAAAACACTCAGTATCGTTTATAACATGTTTTAAAATAATATTTCTAAACACATCTATAGGCTGAAATACTTATATAATTAGCTTTCCTTCATATATGGTGCTCTAAACTATTGCATTTCAAAAATGTTTAAAAGAAAAATCATTTAAAGTTCGAAATCTACACATATATAGAAGCAAAACCAAACCATACCAGTTTCTTTTGGATCATGTTTATTTTTTGATCAAAATTGATTTTTAGAAAATATTGAAAAATAATTAAAAGTAACATTGAAAGTAAAGTTTGAAAATAAAATTGTTTCATGATTAAAGAATTAAAAATTTTAATTAACTTCACTGGTAAATATTTTTTTTTATTTTGGAATTTGTATAAATTAAAGTAATTAAATGAAGGCAAATGTAACTGGAGTTTATTTATGTGTAGAAAACAGCGCAATCTGAATAAGTTTCTTTTTTTATTTTTATATAGAATGAAAACTATATACGACAGAAATATTTTATTTGGGATTTTTGTGAGAATCAATATAATTTACTATATTCTTCAATGCAAAACATATAGGGTTTTAATGACATTTATATGATATTAATTTTAATAGTTTTTGCATGTAATCTTAAAATAGTATACATATGTAAAAAGAAAGAACATGTTTTAAAAAACAATGGAATTGCTTGAAAAAATCTTTTTGAATGAGAGAATTATTTAAGTTGAAGTGGCTAGAATTTGGAAGAAAAGAAGCAAAATATCATAAAACACAGAAAAAAAAGCATTGAGCTTAAACACAGTAATAAAGAATAAAAATTATCTGGTATAGATATGCGAAAACTACTTAGTAGCTTATTTTAGCTTCATGTATATCAGTAAGCTTTGTGTAGACCAGTATAAAACTTAAAAAAGACGTTTTTTTTTAAATTTGATAATGGTCATTTTTGTGCTTTATACAAATACTGATGAAAAAATATACCATCATACAAAGCATAAAGATCACAAATGAATAAATCTTTTTATTGTAATTCCATCAAACACATATTATATTTATGCCATATTCATAAACTAGCATTAATTGTACTGAAAAGAATATTTTTTCTACTTTAAGGCAAAATTGTTATTTTTTGATAAGTCAACATAAAAGTAAAGTTTTTGTATAAGTAACAAATTTAAACTTGACTTATTTCTAATAATTTCAAAGTTATAAAAGAAATCTTTTTTTTAAATGTGCATAGATATATATGTATATATTACATACATACAATGTCTCTACCGTTCTGTTTTTTCATCAGTTTCCTCATAGTTTTGAAAATCCAAAGCATAGTCTGACTTATAAAGATTTAAAAACATTAAAATTTCATTTCAAGAAAATAATTTTGGAGATCCCAAAAAATTCTAAAATTCCTCGTATAAAAAAAAGAACTCTACTGTTGTTATTTTGAAAAGCGTGCACACATTCAAAAAAACTAAATTCCTTTAAAAATTATTTCCTGAAAAGGTAGTTCATCCTCCTTTTGAGTCACATACAGACATTAAATACGATTCCATTTTAGCAATATTGAGATAAAAAATAAAATATCAGAAGTATTTTTCAACGAACTAAATGAAGCTGAAAATTACAGATTTTTTTTTCCTTTTTTAAATCTTGCTTATTTTTATTAAAATCTGTAGTGTGCTTAATTATTCCGTTCACATTTTATTTAAATAGCACTTAAGTTTAATTTGCTTATACCCATAAAAAAATTTTCAATTATCTTTGAAATAAACAGATCATTGTATTCTGTTAAATTAAATAAATGTTTTTTTTTTCAGGGAGAAACTTATAATTTTCATACAAACATAATTTTAATAAGTCAAACTCTGTTATTGCAAGTACTAATTTAACGTGACCCCTGTTTTAATGAAGAATTTCAGTCAAAAATTTTTTTCTGAGGCACTCAATTAAATCTTAATTTCTTCTTAATTTCTTAAGCATCTTACTTATCTATATTGAGTCTTAATAACATTGACCAAGCTTTTGATTCAACGGGTCACGTCGAAAAAAATTAGAATAAAAAAAACGTATATGTGCAGCCATTTATTAATAATTGCTAAATGCTAAGTTCTTTATTTTTTAATTTGATTTCTGTATTATGAATCACAGTGCTTAAAGACTCAAGATTTGTTATTGACGTTTTTAATTATTATTATTAATAATAATACTTTACTACGCCTTCTCATTTTGAATTAAAAAATAATAATACTGGTGAACTTTGAAAGTATTTTTCAAAAAAAAAGAGAAAAAGAGAAAAAAAAACATTTGGATGTCTTTAAGAGATATGCAAGTTTCTTCTTATTTTATTTTATCACTCTCACGAAATGTTTAAAGTTGGAATAACAATATCTCAACTACTAGTGATAAAGTTTATCTTTTTCTTATAGTATAAGTTCCATGTTGCAATTTCTAACTTGCAGTTGTCGTGAATTTAAATTTTCCATTTTTCCTCCTGTTTAATTATTTTAAATATTCATGCTCCCTATTTATAGTTAACGCATTTTTGCTGCATTGTTCACGTATGTTACGAAAGAATATGAGCATACAATTAATTATTAATTTAATTATAACTTTAGGCCTTTAATTATTATTTCAGTACTTTAATTTATTTTTTATGTTAATAATTTTTTATAATTACTCATTATATTATTCATTATATATAACATGTACATTTAGCTATACTAAACACAAAGTGTGTTTACTTTTCAGATGTATATTTTTAGAAATTTTTCGTTATGAAGGAATAGTAATAATTTGAGCTTCAACGAAACTTTATTTTCAACTTCTTATTTCAACAAGGTATGGGATTTAAACTGATTAAAGCACAAGCATTTTATAAAATAAAACTTTGAATTATCTTGAATTTATTTTGTTCTGTTTCATTTATTCAGTAAAAGTTAATTAGCTCAAAATGTGCAGTTTTCAATTCCTGTTAATTCTAAGAGAAATTTCATGTTTGACAAAGGCTTGAAAATGCATATCCTTTTAAGTAATCCTTTTTTAAAATCAATGCATACATAATTTCAATACATATTAATTTCTTGAGGCTATATTGTCATTATTTCCTTAGAATGTTGAATTCATATCTCAAATGAAAACTTAGTATTGTTTTCGAATAGGTACCATATAATACATACATCGAAATACTATACATTAAAACATTTTATTACCTATAAGACCGTGCTATGCTTTTCTTCCAAAATATTCTGTGCAATTTGAAAAATGTTGTTCATCGCTTTATATTGTTCAAATCCTTCATATATTTATGATCATATATTCATATATTTATATATCATTTATTCATATATTTATGATCACTATGATCATATATTCCGTGAGCTTTAGTTTAAGTAATTTCAAACGAGCGTATCTTCATAATAAATATCAAAACAACAACAACTACTGAAAACTCTGACTGATGGACAGCTTAGTATCCGCTTAAATTGTCTTAATAGCTTAACAAGCAAGCTTATTCCAGTTGTAATTTCTGCGGATCACATAAGCTATATTTATTTAATAAATGGCACTTACATTCATTAAGCAGATTATGCTGTGATTTAAATATTTGTTTAACATTTTCTTCTTTTTAAAATAGCCTCATATTGAACAGTAAATACATTACTTGGCAAGTTTAATATACTAATTAAATAAAAGATACATCTTGCAAGTTAGATGCTATTAAAGAATAGATTTTTTTTTTAAATTACTGAATTCTCTTTACCATATTTTATATTTATTGAAACGAAATATATCATTTTATTAAAAGAACAGTTGCTACTGCATCAAAAGTTTAGAACTTCTTTTTACGAATGAAATCTGGTGTGGTTTTTATTTAGTTCATCTGATGAAACAAATATCACAGAAATAAGCATTCAAAATGCAAGAAGCCTGTGCAAAGCAATTCTAACCATCCGACTTCTGAAATAAATATTTAAATTTCTCTCGATGTCCTTTGATTTTTTTAAAATTATTTTTCTCCTTATCATTAAAACATTTTGCTACATCTCAAAGGAAAATACAATAGAGTAATTTTTATTACAAGTTAATGGCAATAAATTTTATATTTCTATAATTAGTATATGCTAGAATGCGAGTTTTGATTAATATAAAACTGTTAGAACGTAAACTCTCACAAATTGAGTAAAAATTCATCAAATTATAATTTTACAAAAATATTTTTTCGCGTTTCTCGCTTTAAAAATAACTAAAAACTATTTACTCAGTTTTTATCTATTATCTATTCCCCGATTTAATTTATAAAGAAATATAAAGAAGAGAACGTTTTTGTAAAGTTATAAATTAAAGAAACCATATTAAAATTTAAAAAAGTAATTTCGATATAGAAAACATTAAGACAGACTTTTTGACCATTTAATTTATCACACCAAATAATATATTTCAAAATAAATAGCAAAACTTTAAAAAAGATTCAATTAAACTTTTTAGGATTTTAAATGGTAACTGAAACGCTGAAACTGTTTAATTTGCATCCTTTTTTTCAAGTAAAGCAACGACTCTCAACCTGTGGGGCGCTCCCCCCTAGGTCTGTGTATCTGAAGTCTGTGTATCAAGTCTGTGTGTATTAAGTCTGTGTATCTGAATTTTTTCTGTAACATCTTACACCAATCTCTAATATATATCAAGTATACTTTTAATTGTAAAATAAAATTTCGTTTATTTTATAGTACAATTTTAAAATTTTAGCTTCTGCACCTAAAGTTTCGCAGAGGTTCCAAAGGTGAGCCATGTCTTGAAATCACTTTTTCACTTACTCAAATTATCTTTAGAAAAAACACTTGGACTGGCAAACTTCTTTTAAAAAGGCACTTTAAGTGTCTTGCTGGTAGGAACAAGTTTCCCGACTTTAAAAAAGATATTTGCTTTCAGAGTGTATAATTTGTTTATTGATTTTACTTTGATAGTTCTTGTGTGAAGTCATTAGCGATTCTTTTGAGTTAACTCATTAGAATTAATCAAGAATTATTGAGTTAATTTTTTCAGAAGGATTAGCCAACAAGTAAGAGTTAACTCTAGTATGTAATCTAAAAATACCCAAATTTGCAAGAAAATACCAGAATCGACCACAAAAACACTCATAACTACCACAAAAATAAAAAAATACCTGAAAAATGACTTTAAAATGTAAACAAAACAAAAAACTTGAAACAAAATATCGCGAAGTCTACTAAAGTGCAGAGAACGTTAAAATATTATAAAAATTTAAAAAATACCAAAGTTCCACATTTTCTTAAAATGAAATAAATCAATTGGCATTTAATTCAAGCAATCCTTTTTGAGAAATAATATGCTACGTTATGATTTATAATTAACTCTTTTATAGATTTCACGTTTGCTTCCGAAGGTGGCCCGAGTGTCGCGCCACTTGGGAACATACATAAGGTCTCTCGACATAAAACTATTAATCTGATAGATTAATTCGAATTAAAGTAATGTGGTTAAAGAAAAAGAAATAAACTTTCGGAAAACATATTATAACTCAAGATTCTAAGAATTTAAACACATTATCTTCTCACCTGGAAATTAGAGCGACAACTGCAAATAATTAAATCACTTCATACAATGGAGGCCATCCAAGGAAATATCTTCCAATTCAGCCACGTGCACCTCAGATACAAGATTTACAATGCAGACGGGACATCTTATGATTCAAAATAAATTTCATTTTACTTTGGGGGGGGCTACGTTAGGAGCACTGACCACCTTTGGCTTATCCACCTTAATCGAACATACTAAATTTTTTTTTAAAAATTATAATTTTTAGTGACTTCCTTGGGTCTGTCCTGCAGAGCAAAGTTTTTTGAGGTGAGGCTTAATATTAGAAATAGCCACTCTCAGTCCTGTTTCTATATTTAGCCGTGATCTATATTTTGTCTTCAAAGAAGCCCCAGCAGAAAATCCAGTTTCACAAATTTAGGATATTGAAAGCGGTAATAGAATGCGAAATGCCCTTTGTTTAGTGCAGAAAAATCCTCCTCCTACCAAAATTCAAATAGTGATTTATTACAAAATTACATTTCAGTTTCGCCACTTGTCGTGAAGTCTATGAATTTTTCTTCCTCATCAATTGAGAGTCCTTCGGGAGTCTTATGAAATGGATTCCTAACCCACTCGTAACTTGCTAGCAGTTTGTCATGAGCAGGAAAATACTTTTTAAAATTCTTCGCCAGCATGGCTAAATGATTTTCAATGGTTACAAACGTAACTTTTATATATTCTTCTTCAGCCTTATAAGTTTTAGTACAATTATCCACATTTGCAAACATTGTTAGATTTTTTTGCTTTAAATTTCTGCCCCACAATTCTAATTGTCTACAAAAAGCATTAACTTCATCACTCGTATACAACATATGTGTATTTGCTCCTTGGAGTTTAAGATTCAAGTTATTTAATTTCTCGAATATGACGACCAAGTATCTCAATTTCATCACAAATAAGCAATAGTGTAAATTCCCGGTTTCCGGTCTGTTATCTTTTAAGAAAATGACGATTTCTTCTCTTATTTCATGAGCATGTTGCAAAAATTTCTCACGTGATAAACATCTTGCCTCACATTTAAATAGTAACTCTAAATGTACTGAACCCATGTCATTACAAAGAGCAGAAAAGATTCTCGATATCAGGATTCTCATTTTTATATAATTTGAAATGGTTACAACCGCAGTTAATACAATATTTAAACCACGACGCATTTCTTTCGAACCCAAAGCTTCTCTGTGGATCATCCAATGTGCCCAGACGCATTGAGGGGATTTTTGTTTTACTAGTGCTTGTATACTTTCGAACCTTCCGGATATTGAACAAGCATATTCTGATGCATATTCCAGTGCATATTCCGATGCAATTTTTGCATTCTGTGTTTGCATGATTCATAACATCATTTAAAATAGCAAATAATGCTATCGCTGTTGTTTTGAGTTCTATTGATTTGCAGAAAAGTAGCTCTACTACTGACATATTATCACAAAATCAAACATAGGTAATGAAATGAGCATCTTTATTAATATCTCTTGCCTCAAAGTTTATTGAAAACATTTTGTCACGCAACATCGAGAAAATCTGACACTACATTTTCAGCTGTATCACCAATTCTCATAGCAACAGTATCATTTGAAAGAGGTATGGACTGTAATTGTTTTGAAAAATTAACTCCAAACATAGTTTCTGCAATTTCAATTGCTGCTGATTTTTACTTTACTTTTGTTTTGGTAGTTAGTTAAAGATAATTTAAAGACAGAATTCAAAATACTCAATATACATTATTGTTGCATACATTTTACTGCAAGTGGGGGGCGCGATGAAAATTATATTTGAAAATTGGGCCGCGAATACTGAAAGGTTGAGAAGTGCTGCCGTAAAGTAATAATTCCTGAGCAATTTTAGATAAAAATACATCGATATATTTTGCTATAGAATATTTTGATATTTATTAACACAACACATATGTTGAAAAATTAAATAAAATTTTTAGTTCCCTTTTTGTTTAAGATCTTTTTTCAAAGGGTAACGGAATCAGTTCAATCGAAACCAAATGAACTGTAAAATCTGAAACCAATAAGAAAAGCAGTAAAAACTTCTGGAAATAAATACGCAACATAGGACAAATAATATGTAAATTTCAATAAGTACTCTGAAATATATTGTTTAATTTTCCTTATTTATAAATAAGTTATGAATCAAGTGGCCTGTCATATTTTTAAAATATCTAAATTTTAATTCTACTCTAAGTTAAAAGACCTATTTCATTTTTTTATATATCTAGTTCTTTACATCGATGAGTTCTGGCACATTCGTAAACTTGATTTGTCTGAAATAATACTAATAAAGAATATCTTATGCACAAATGGTGAAACCGTGTCATTCGTGAAAAATTTTCGTGACTTTCACTCAAGGGAAAGCTTTTTCACGTAAAATTCAGTAACAAATTCATTTATATCTATGACTCTTTGTACTCTATCTTAGATCCAAATTCTCGTAATATGAGTGTTTAATTAAAGTCAATGAAGAAAAATCACGGATATATTCTCTTCATTATTTTAGGGCTAATTTTTCATCTCGAATACTTAGTTTTTTTATGCTAAAGTTGAAATGCTCCAGTGAAAAAAAAATACATTATAAGACTGATTCAGTAGCATGGAAAAAATTTAGCTTCAAACTCAAATTGTAATCAGATGCATTAAAAATAATCTTCATAAAACAAAAGCTTGCTAACAAAATTTTGAAGAAAATTATTTCCCAGCTTATTATTGATTCTCTTCTGCTTTTATTCCTGTCACCGAAAGTCTAGTGTCACTGAAATATCAGTTTCTTTAAATGTATGAAACATTAGTTACAGAATTATGTTTCATATTATCAGAGGTTTACAAGACTTGGTGATGCAGAAATGATGCTCATGGACTTCGTTTAGAAAACCAGAGCCCTATTAAATATACTTTTACCTGACATAAACTCTCAAGGGCGTATTACTTTTGAGTTTATCATCTCGACATGAATTATTAACGGTGTTATGAAACCTCGGAAACCGATACATGTATATGGTATTATGTCATTTATTTTACAACTAAGATTCAGTCCTATATTTACGAAAAAAACCTATTTCCCAAACTGCGTGTAGATACGCAGTGCACTAAATTACAAAAAAGACTTAACTGACTTAAACTTGATTCAAGAGTTTTCTGTTTTTTTATGTGACAAGCCATAAATTTTTTTTCGATGTGTTCCTACTTTGCAAGACTTATAATAGAAAAGATTTAGGTTTAAGTTTAAAAAAAATTGTTGACTGATTGCGTTTTATGTCCATTCCATCGTTTATCCGTTGTTTTAGTGTGCAAAAAAGTTTTCCTTTGTCGCATTTGCTCAATTATTTTATTTAAACCCCAAGCGTCTCATGTTCTAAGCTTTAACCAAACCGATTATTTAGTTTAGGACAGCTTGAATCTGCTTAAAATAATATTATTATTAAAACTAATTGAACGATCAAAATTTGCAGTTATAAATAAATTATAATTACTGTGTTTGCAATAGCTAATTTTATTTTAATTTATAAGCAATAAAAAAATTTAAAAAAATTTCATAATCATATCTTAGAGAATGACAGCAACTTCAATGATTTTTCTTTAATAAATGGTTCAAAATTCATCAATATCACATTGATTCTGATAAATGAAACTTCTAATGGAATCATATCATTTTGATAGTTAGAATTTGGATTTCAGATTAGGTTCAGTTCCTATCTAATAGCAAATTCGCAATTATCGATGAGCTCTTAAAATGTCAAATCAATAACATCACTATTCCATTAGTTTAAGTTTAATACTTTCTTATAAATTTGTGACTTTTAACTCAAGGAGAGTGCAGGTTAAAAAGGCTTTCCATTCGATACGATATTAATTAAATTCTATTAAAATTTACTATAAGTAAGACTTAAGAAAGTTTTTAATGTAGACTATATTTAAAATAATTAACGTAGACTGTATTTAAAATAATTTTAAAAATATAATTGTCAATTTAACCTCCACTGAAAAAACTTACTTTGAGTGCTCGAACATGACACTATCCTAATAACAACAATTAGTTAATGATGATAATAAAATATATTATAAGTAATAAAGGTTGCCAAAGAAGGAATTTTAATCGCAAAAAATATATAAGTAAAACAGAGATATCCGGAAGAGGCAAATCAGGACAAAATACATTTCCATGTGGAATGTGTTGAGGAATGATATGATTAACAAGAAAATTCGTTATCACCTGTATAAAACTTGAGTAAACATCATCTAGTTGAGCTGTTTTTTCATAGTGTGTTAGACAAAGAAGTGAATCTGTGTGAAATTTATAAACAAGGCCAAATTATTAGACGCAATATAAGGGTCTATGTAAAATCTTAATTTTCAGGTGATATTATACAGCTTTTTTGTTTTTACGTGACTGAAACCGGTTTCCACTTGTTTACGTTCGTGCATCAGTGGGTTAAATTAGACGATAAGCAACGTAAATTCGACGATTGGATAAATTAGGAGATATATTATATAAATATAGAATATTTATTGTATCAGGTATTATATTATTATATTGTAATAATTAGACCAAATCATTAGAAGCACTGTAGTGTTTTAACAATTACGTGTTTTGCACGAGTTTATATTCAATACTTTTGAATTTAAGCATACATGTAATGGGTTTTTATTCAGGAGATTTCTTATATACTTCCTAGTTACATTTATTTTCAACTTATTGGATTACAATGTTAACCAATCGATACACGAACGTAAGCAATTGTAAACCGGTTTCAGCGGCGCAAGCACAATAACGCTGTATAATATCACTTGATAATTAAGATTTTACATAGAATATTATAGTGAGTCCAATAATTTGGCCAGACACTGTAGTTCGACTTCCTAAATAGTGGATATATTTTCCTCTGTAACTAGCAATCCTATATTCATTTTTGTTAATATTTCGACCATTAAATATTATAACTATTAATTTTTTAACAGTCCCTTTTTATAAATAATTAATTTTTTTAACACATAAAATATTTATTTAAAAACAACATAAGTAAGATTAAAGTATGTCTCGAAATAATAAGATATAAATCAAATATTTGTGGATAAAAATATGTAAAAAAAATTCTGGCAGTTGATATGATGAAGTTTACTGTACTGCATTCTTAGAAGCTGCTTTCAATATGTGAAGAAGATATTCTGAAAAGCAAGACAATCTGGGGCATTCTTTTCAAATAAATAGTTCGTGGAAAATAAATTCTAATGTACGCTTGACATACCGACTGAACGTGATGGGAACTGCGAAATTTGTTTTCAGAATTTCTTTTTGGTGGCGATTCAGGCACGCCTGTTTATTCAGAGGTATCGGTGGAAAACGTTTTTTAAAATGATTTCCATCGCACATCCCGCGACTGCACATTTCTCGAGGATTCTATTTTCAGATATTGGCAAAGCTCTAAATCTTTTCAACTGGGTATTTGGGAAGGGATAGAGTTTTACTTTTAAGGTCAACTAATTAACATGTATATTTGTGTTAACTGTTCTGTTGTTTTTTTAACTGCGCGAAAAAAAATTCTTATAGTAATTTTTACCATATAAAATTCGAAATTTTTTTTCATAATTTATAATTTCAAATTTCATTCAAAGCAAAGTGAAATCAACTCGAAAGTACTTTTACGCAGTGATGAACATGTATAATAATTTTTCACAGTTTTATTTTTTAATTTTTTCTTTTTTTGTATAAAGTCAATACTTTAGCAAATATGTTTTGTATTTACAACTTATATTTTTTATTAAAATTATAATATTTCAAGTTTTTTAAAACGCAGTACATATCAAGTAACTCGACAATGTCTTTGCACAATGAAATAATAACTTTAATGCGGAAAAAAACGTAAATTTTAGTATATCTACCACTACAAAAATACAATTCAGATTCAATAGTATATAAGACATGTTATCTCGATTCTACATTGGGATACCTTTTCATAGATGAAGGTTGACATTGTCGATAACTACTATCCCCACATTGATGACCCGGACGTGATGTGAACACGACTGCCTTGACAGAAACGCCCATTTCGATTTGAACACGCCTACTTCGATGGATAGTCCACATTGAACAGTTGACTTGGTACTTGTGACTGCGATATTAGTCAACTCCTCGTGCTCCTCGTGCTCTCGATCACACACAACGCCGGCCGTTAATTGCAACACAGGAGCGAACACAACAGAGAACTTAATACAGCTCTTACGATCAGCATTTCAAGGTACGGTGATCTTAATATTTATTTATTAGGTATTAGAATTCAATATTTTTCCATTCAAGTTGTATCATAGTCCCAATTATCTGAGTTAATAAAATTATTTATATTAAAGATATAAAATGTCATGCACATTTAAACGATATTATTGTTAATCACGTTTCTCACAGACCCACCAAACCCGTTTCACTAATGCATATTTAAAATGTATTTCAATCGACCTTCTATGCAATAGTTTACTTTAATTTTAAAATAAAAGCAATGAAACTTATAAATCTTGATTTGCAGGAAATATTGCAATGCCATTCTAGCTAAATTTAACACCAAATGAGCGATTACAGTTTCAAAATCCAAGCTGGGTATTGCATTCAAAATATTTCAAAAATAAACTGACGTATATTTTATTTAACGAGAGTCATTTTTGTTTACCCGGAAAACTGAGTGACTTCGGAGTGGAATCTGACATAGATTGAAAAGATAAAGTGAAATGCACTTTTGAAGTTTTTACTTTAGAGTATCCAAACAATATATTTTAATGGACAACCTTTATTATTTTTTATTATATAATGAACTGACATGCAGATGTAACGTAAAAAGAACAGAGAGCTAAACTGGAACGATATTGTTGAAACGATATTGTTGTACATTTGATTTAATAGGAATTTCAATTCGCTTTTTGACTCTGATGAATCTCTTAGATAATAGACATCCCAATAGTGGATATGAAGCTTCAAGAATAGTACCTGAGAATAAGTCCCAAAATAAGTATTTTAAAAAATACTTTCTTGGAATAAATCTGTTCTTAATTTCATCATGTTATGGGTCTGATAAACCGAATCATTATTTTTTTAATTATTTTTTAAAAAAGTTCACGAGAATTTTAAAAAAATTCTAAATTAAATAAACGCATTAATTTATAATAGAATTAGCTTAATTTAAATAAATAAATTTCAGAAACAGCTTGATTTATCGAAGTTATTCAAAAAGTACATTGATCTGCAATAATGGAGGATACGCAATTAGTTTTTGATATATTTTGAAATCTCTCAAGAAGTTCTTAGAGAAGTATTTTGAAATTGTAGAGGTGTTTAGGTCATGCAATATCTCATACGTTTAAAGCGTCTTAGTTTTCAGAGGCTTGATAGACCAGTAATAAATTACGAACGAAAGATTGAACTTTTGAACACATTATGACTCGAAATATAACAATAAGCTTCTATCTAGTATTACTTTGGTTGTTATTTTCAATAATAAAATTTCGTACGCCTAGATTACATATTAATAAAGATTTGAGCATTTTTATAAAAAAAGAAAATTTATCTTACTTTTTCTGCTACAACTTCAAAGAACTAAACAAATTTTTTCAGCTAATTTTAATTAATAGCAAAATTATCATTTTAAATTTTGAAACAATCCGTTAAAAATAGCACAAGAAATAAGAACGTACTTGTAAATTAATGTCCGATGTAATATATTGCAAATTTAAAAAGTTTCAATTTATTTTCTATGTAGTTTTGTACTTATTTAAAAGAAAGAAGTGTTAAAGGATTTCCATTAAATTTCGTTCTGAATAATAAGATAAATTTTAGTAACACATGTAAGCATTTATTGTGAGCATAACATGTGTACACATGTTACGTGTGAGCACATAAGTCTGTTTACATATGAGCATAAAATTTAGTAACACCTTACAATAATCATCTGTAAACCAAAATGCAAAGTCATGACGAAAATGAAATGTCGAAAAAACAATGTAATTTTTAATAAATCCCGGTAAAATGCCGATGTAATTTTTAATAAATCTTTTTAAATGGCACAACTTAAAATTTATGGAAAACTCTTTATCTATCAGAGTTTTCCTTAAAAAAAAGTAGTAAAATTTTTTTTGATAATTGCTTTAAACTTTTGTTTTAATTTTCTTGATATTCTAGTCTAATTTTTTTTCACAAAGTACGATAAACTGCAAAATAAAGAAATTTTATTTATTATTTTCTGCACTTGCGCACCTGAAAGATTTCCTCAAAATACTCACACCTAGCGCAACTTTTTTTCAAAATTTTAAATGATAATTTCAGTATTAATTAAAAATAGCTGCAAAAATTTTATTTAATTTCGTTGAATTTGTCAGAAAAATAGCAAAAAATATTTTTAAACAAAAAATATATCTCCATAGATATAATCTAAGTTTTCGAAATTTAATCCAAATATTGCAAAAAAGCAACTAAATTAATTGAGGCCCATTTAAAGATTATTGCTATATTTTCTGGCGTAAGGTAATCAAAAAGACCTGTTTTCTTTCGTTGTTTTCGTTACTGCTTAAAGGGCAAACTCAAGAGTATTGATCTTAAAATTATCTGAATATTTGAAATAATTATAAGTAACAAATTTCGAAATTATGAAATATACCAATGAATAATATAGTTACCTGAAGTAATGTTATAATAATATTTAATATGCAAAACAGATCTAAAAATTACAGTTTATTACTGACTAATATATAGAACGTAAGCAATTGTAAACCGGT
>NC_092204.1:91970095-91999752 GCF_043381705.1 Parasteatoda tepidariorum | reverse complement strand
AATTTCATATATATATATATATATATATATGAAATTTTCAAAAATTGTTTCTTTGTATAAAATATTTCTGCAACCTTACTAAAAAAATACCTTACATTTTATCATATTTTTAATCATAATAGCATTTTATTTCGTAAAATAAAATGTATTAAGAAATGATTATATCTCAGAGTAATTGTCTGTTCTCCTAAATGTCATAGTATTTTTAAATAAAACGTGAGAAAGAAAATATATCTTAATGACAGATGATCATTCACAATGTTAATGTCATTTTTAATAAATATTGTTTAATAATACAGAACAAAATTTGTAGAAATACTGCTTAGAAAATTGCGAGATTTTTTTAAAATTTCTAAGGTATTCAAATCGTGTTTTTTCATTAGTTACTAAATACGGTTAACAACAAAATTATGAAAAAAATTATTTTAATTTTTTCTGCTCATTTGCAGTATGCAAAACAAAGAAAAGCACATATCTAGTGCAATTTTAAAATTTAAAATTTATTTCTTTCAAACTCTAAAATAATATAACTATTAATTAAAGATTGTTCCATACATTTTATTTGGTTTTATTGAATACATTTAAAGTTAAAGGGAAAACAACATAAAATAAAAAATTGGTATATTATAAAAATGCCCATATCTCTATAAATACGTTTAAATATGCTAAGTTTAATAAGTAATAGATTTGTTTTAATACACTATAAATATGCTAAGTTTACTTAATTTAATGTTATTATTGCAATTAACATTAAAAGTAATCAATACAAATTGCTATATATTCTGCTATAAGGTGCTCAGAAACATTTATTTTCCGATTGTTATTTGTTGTCTGTCCCTCAAACCTCTGAAAGTTTTAAACTTTTTGATAAATGTGAGAAATTGTATGTCCTAAATACATCTAAAGTTATAAATATTTGAGAAATTTAAAATAATTGTCAAACACTTGAAATGTCTCTTCCATTATTCTTGGGTAATGTATATTAAACTCTTATTAAAGCAAAATTCATTAAACGTGTTTTATTCAGGATAAAAAAATACTTTTCTGGAAAGTTATATTTTCACAATAAAAAATGTTATTGTTTCTCCCTTTTCAAATCACTGTCTCAAACATTTCTGTTAGGTCAACATTTTTTTCATTCATAACATCCGCATTATGTATCGAAATTCAACCACAGTATGAAACTAAAGGCAATTGTACCCATATTTATTATAACTAAACAATTCACAATGACTCATATAAGAAGAATAAAATATAATGGATTTTTGAGAGAATTTTAAAAATGATGACATACATCAGTAACTTCCCATTCCTAAAAATCTGTGCCAAAAGCAATATTGGTTGAAATCGAATTTCTGACTTGAACTCTTATAGCCTCAAAATGATTTCTTGCATGTATAAAGCCTTAAGCAGTAGGAGAAGTCGTAAAAAAAGGAAAAATAAAAATGGCTAGTATAAAATAGACGATAAAGTTTAGTATGGGAAAAATAGTACTAAAAACACTACATTCTTAAGAAGTATAAAAAAAATCCAAACTCACACATACATATATATTGATGGATTTTTTTTATACATTTTAAAGATGTATTGTTTTTAATCCTATTTTTCTCATACTGAACTTTATCGTCTTTTTTCTTTTTCCATATTCATGTATACATACATATAGCACAATAAATAAATACAAAGAGGACAAAAAGAAAAAAGAGAAAAACGAAGAAAATTAAGAAATTCAATAAGTTTTATTTACTGCCTATAAGCTGCAAGTATATAGAACTCATAAAATAAGTTTAAAATGTAGAGAAGACATGAAAAAAATTACAGAATAATGAAAAAAGAGAAAAAAAATACATTTGAAAGAAAAAATTTATAAAAATCAGGAAAATGGAAAAAAAAATTTCGTAATAATCGTGTCATCGGAAGAAAAGATTATATCTCTTTCACCCCCTCCCCAGATTTTCATTTTTTTTTCAAATAATTTTCTCGTTTTCTTTTTTCATATATATATATATATANAAGAAATAAATTTTAAATTTTAAAATTGCACTAGATATGTGCTTTTCTTTGTTTTGCATACTGCAAATGAGCAGAAATCCCTTTGTTTAAAAGAAATGGTGAAAAAAAACGTTAATAGTTGAAAAATCAGAACTGAACAATACTTCAAAATCAAACATAAAAAAAAGACTTATGCAAGCACGATTAATGCAACATGTATATAAATATATATATATATATATATATATATTTATATACATGTTGCATTAATCGTGCTTGCATAAGTCTTTTTTTTATGTTTGATTTTGAAGTATTGTTCAGTTCTGATTTTTCAACTATTAACGTTTTTTTTCACCATTTCTTTTAAACAAAGGGAAAAAAAATTTTTTGCTTTCGGAAGTTAAAACTTCTTTTAGATGAACTTTAAATGCAGCATGACTTTCAGAACATTCTGTTTATGTTTCGCACATGCACTAAATGACATTTTTAGCTAGATCATTAGTAATTCTGCTAGTTTGGATTCATACTGCTTGATTGTTCGCAGACACTAGTCAAATTGTACCTACACTAAAGCTGCCTCAGAATAATACATACAGAAACATAACTTCACTGTGTCATTTCGGGGAGAAGGGGTCGCAGTTTTCCGGGGACCCATGTTCGATTGAAATTGAATTCCTTTTATTTCGATCTAAATAGCCTCAATAATGATTCATCTAAATTCTAACAAATACTGATTCATCCTTAATATTTAGAGGTTCCCTAAAGCGTAGATTAAAACCACTTCATTTTTGACTAAAATTCCAACCTTAATCCAGCTTTAATTTTTCAGCGCTATATTTATTTAATAATTAATTTGTCCTTTTCATTCACATTTTTCTATTCTTACTATTAGTTCACACTCTCCCCATATCTTGTTCAAAATTTCAATCATTCATAAAATTGCTTTTCATTCATCCACTCAACTTCAAATACATTTTTTTTAAACTTGCAGTGGATGACACTTGATGTTAATACAATTTTTTCAAATGTTAATGCATTAATTAGATAGGGATGAACGAAAAACGAAATGGAATTTTCTGATAGGCTAAGCGCTAGTCATTATTTTAAATTTTACTATAAGTGATTCAGATTTTCGCATATTTTAAAAATAACATCAGTGATAATTTCTAACTTTTAGCTCTATTTGAACAAAAAAATAGTTTATTGCGCACATTTAAATATTTAATTATTTTATATTCGCTATACATTTAAATATTTAATTATTTTATACTTTTTTAAATATTAATTCATGAATTAAATTTAATAAATTAATTTTAGTTTTATATGGAAGAAAAAATTTTAATTATTTAATAAAAAGGTAACTAAAATAAAATCTTTCTTTGATGATCTAAGTAGGAATTGACTTTAATTTTTTTATATAATGCTTGGTTTCGCATAAATCACTTAACAAAAGGAAAACAAATGCTTGTAAAATAAAAATTCTACAACAAGTCATATTCTAAGTTGTATCTCAAAAAGCGAACCTAAATAATAAACTTTTACTTCCAATAATTTCTGTGAATTATTAGGTTTAAATTAAGCCTGTATCTGTTTGTGAATGTCCTTTAATAGCTCCTTCAATTTTAATGAATTAAAATCTATATTTTCTACATTTTTTATTCTGAAACTGGAACAAAAATTATGTGGAAAGTTGTGTTCACACTGTAAAATGTAAACATAAGTCCTTTATCTGCACTCTTATCTGAATAATCGACTTAAAAATAGTTAAGAGTAACTAGTTTTTAGTTGCATATTTAGGTAAAGGGAAAAGCAAAAAAAAAATTCTGTTTCTTTTTGGTGTTAATTAAGTTTCAAAATGTTTTTGTTTAGTACATAATTGTATCCACAATATTGCATTTTGTTTGTTTTCATATAAAATCTTCTGCAGCTTATTACAACAATATTTATTATTTTATTTTTTAGTTTTAACTTAGATAATTGATAAATCAATACGGTAAAATCAATTTCTGATATAAACAATATTACAGTCCAGTGAACTTTTACGATAACACTGCTTAAAAAGAAAATAAATTATTTAACGACTTCCTGTTAACAATTGAGCAACTAAGATTTGATCTCAGTTAATGAAAAAAAAATTGCTCAAGCTATTTTTTAGTGCAAATGACGAGTAAAGACAAAGTTAAAAGCTTCAAACAATTGAAGTCTTGAAACATTTCACTTCTTAAAATTAACACTCATTAATCATACTCAGAACAACAAAAAAATCATTTTTAACGAAACTCAAACATAAAGCTTAACGAAAAAGATCCTAAAAATATAAAGCTTAAAAACTAGAAGGAAAAAAAGTATTCTGTCATATAACTACTTTCAATCATTTATTAAAAAATTTCTGATTGCAGTAATGAAGTAAAAATTAATCATTTATCTTTAATACCGTCATAAAAACTCTTGTATCATCAATTAGTCGTATAATAATCAGATGCATGGAAAGAAGAAGTCATAAAAAAAACTTTAATTGAATAATAAAAAGAATAAAAACATTCCGTCAAATAAGCAAAGTTCAAATTTTGATTTTTAATAAGATATGATTTAGATAATAATTATAATAAGAAAATTAAAAAAATAAAATTTTAAATTTTTTTTGTTTAAAATCCATCGGAGCTATTTTTGTTTTTAAACGTTATTCAGTGTTTTATAATTTAAGAGTCATTTAAGAATTTGTTTCAAACTAAATCAGTTTTAATTTAGCTCAGTATTTAACTTTCTAATATATAATGAGCATAGAAGTAATTTTCGTGCGTAACTTTTATTCCAATGATTAGATTCTTACGAGCTAAGAACCAATCTTAATGATTTAAAAAAATGTACTGAAATATACTAGTTAATCACTGCAACGATATTTTAAGTTACGAAATACACATTGAAATTTATTTTCTCTAAATTTGCATGCCTTTTTTTCAACGTTTCTGGAATTTTGAATATCCAAAATATGAGGCCTCACCGTAATCTAGAAAATTATGTCTGAATAGTTCAGTCGAGAGAGCGGTCGTAGCCCAGTGGTTAGAGAATCGGATTCCAACCCGGTGGGGGCCGGGGTTCGATCCCGGACTCTGCTGAGTCTTACAGAGTACATGTGATATACACGTGATCGTAAAATTTACGAAGTCGAAATTCCCTTGAATGGTCGCTTGGCAGTACCATGGGCACAGGGATCTGGAGAAAATTTCCTTCCTTTTCAGATCTATTTCTAAATTAAGGAAATAACCTCACATAAAATTGTGTTTGGGAATCAAACATAGCTACAATTATCTTTGTGCTGCCTTTGTCTTATTTGTGTTATCTGTTTTTTTACTAAGCAAAGCATTACACCTTCTTTATAATGAACGCTCAAGCCCGGATTTGTATATTAAATAAGTAAATCGTGTATCGCTTGAGTTAAACTCTTTACCCCTACGTTTCACCGCATGATCAGAGAGTTTAGAAGAAGGGCAATATTCCAAAACCACGAAAGTTTCTTCGATAAATAATACAAAATTTTGGAATCAGGAGTATGCAACCGATTTTAGGAATAATAATAGGTACGGAATGTGCCGTTGTGCTCAGGGGATGGAGCACTCGCTTCACAATAAGTCCGAGAGGTTCGAATCCTGTCGATGGCAGGCCCATACGAATTCCGCTCAAACTACGCAAATCGCTCAGACCACAGTGTTGACGTAAAATATCGTCCCGCAGTGGACTGATCGTTAAGACACGGTTCCCATCAGATCACCGAAGTCAAGCATCACTGACTGCTGTCAGTGTGCGGGTGGGTGACTACTTGGATCAGTCTGCGTAGGGACCGAGGGTGTGCGGTATTGATCCTCGTTAAACTGTGCTACCGTAAAGTGCTCGACTTCGCGTACAGGTCGTTGGGCTACCGAAGCGGGGGTGCCATCCCCTCTGCAGAGGATCAAAATTGCGATGGCTTGTCTTCGGATCATCCGCAGGGATGTTTCCCAGACCGTCGCCAGCAGCTCTAGTGTGACGTAAATGAACTACTACTACTACAACGACGTAAAATATCCTCAGTGGTAGATGGATCATGGGCTAGTTTCTTTGCTGACAGACTAACCGTAAAAGGTTTTCGTGGTTTTCCTCTCCATGTAACTCAAATGCGGGTTACTTCCATCAAATGCTTGATCCAGAAGTTCCCTTATCTTCTGGATTGGATTTAAAATTGCAAGGCTATAGAGTTGAAAATTGTTAGTCGTAAACTCAAAATTGGGTCAACTGTTCAACTATGGTTATAAAATGAAATATACACAGAATATATTCCGTCGTGTGTGAAGCGATATTTATTTATTGAATTTGTGGGATACAGTTGTTTAGAACATATGAAGAAATCCAACGATTTATTAAAATTTTCTTGCTACAGCAGTGAGTTTATTATTTTATTAATCATTCTCGTAATAAACAAGTTTGTTTATATGCATGGGCATTATAATTATGATAAGAAAATTGTTAATACATAATTTTAGTAGGTTACATTATGAAACTTCTGATAGTATTCTGAGTTCAAGTAATATCTTTTTTACCGTTACCCCAATTAAAAAGAACTAAACAAATGGAAAATTTCCTTTCTCTTTTAATTAAATAAATAAGAATTTAGTCACTTTACTAGTTTTTGTTTTCATTTATTTAAATGATTTAATTTAAATCGTATCGTTTTTTATCAGATGAATATTTTTCCCAGTTTCTTTAGAGCAATGAAATTAGCGTTTTCAGCATCCTTTTATTTTTGACCCGAAAGTAAAAGAAAACTTCGCATAAAGTTCTGAAATACTTGGTGAAAAAGATAATTGATTCTCTTCATTTTCTTATGTGTCAGTTAGTAACTGCAAATAAAGAAAGACATCTGAAATACTTAATTTACAGGCAAAAAAGCGTTTTTACACTGCATGAACTATAATTCATTTTGTAAAAATTATGCATTGGAGAAATAAAATTAAAATCTATCTATATGATATAAAGCGCTTAAACGTACATCGTCGTAAAATTGAGTATAATGCAAATTCGATTAAATTTTTTTTTACGGTTGGCATAAGCATAAAGCTCTACTCTAATTCACTCATTCTATTTTGCAATGAAATGCTAGTTCAATTGTGTATAATATGAAAAAAACACAACTACTTCGATTTAGTAGGAACAACATATGACGCAATGCTAAACGAATGGAATTTAGTTGTTGTTTATTTAGTTATTGTTATTAGTAGTTGTTGTTATTTGTTTTAGTTGTTGTTGTTTATTTAGTTGTATTTAGTTCCAATAACTTTTCTTTATAATCCAATAAAATCTGGCGAGCAACTATTTAAACGATCGAACACTTCGTTTGTTTATTTGTGGCTTGAAGTTAGGCTCGCAGAAAATGCCGTTCATGGGTTAAATTTAGTAGGAACAACACAACCTGTAACGTAGGCTATATTATACCCAATTATAGATCGTTAATTTATAATGCTTTATACTTTTTTGAACTGTTGGATGATTTAAACCTGTACTTTGTAAAAGTATGGGAGTACAACTTTCAATCAAACAATATTTCAACGGCAAGATATCTTTAATTTCAGAAAGCATGAAAATAGAATTTTTTATGCATCATGTATTATTAATATCAGTATTTAACTTAATAGTAAAAATCCGGAAGTTTATTCAGGAAATTCAAGAGATTTATATTAAAAAATAAACAGGGAAAACTTTCCAATTATCTAAGTATAGTTATAGTATTTTTTTTTTTTGCAGTTTAAAAAGAGTATTTGAAACTGATGAGTCGACAGAATCAAAAGGTAAAATTTTGTTTTACTTTTTATGTTATTTTCATTTCTCATTTTATATTTTGAAATCACTTAAATAAGCGAATAAAAACTTTAAAACGAAAAAATTCAATGGCAAACAAGTTTTGTTTTCAATTGCCCACTTAAACCATGTTTCAAAAGAGAAGCATAAGTATTTTGTGTAATGCTTCAATGATGAGGAAAAATGTCCTACATGTCCGGGGAAATGACTTTTCCATTTATTTTATAGATGCGCTGAGATTAAAAATGAGGTAATTTAAAATGAATATCTATTGTTTTAGTCAGAGTTTAAACATTAATTTATCTTTTTAAAAGTGAATTATTTTGTGGTTTCAAAAATAATGGAATGTTTATTTTTTAGAATAATTTAAAATTACTTCTTCGATTTTAATTAATTAGCTTTTTTGTAATTTTCTTCTTAAAAGAAGCATCAACAGTTCCAAGAAGAAAAATCGTAAAACAGTTTTCGTGAGTTATAAATTGGTTACAAAACCTAAAAATAAGCTTAATCTAATTATGCGGTAATATAGTTTTTTCAGAAATAAAATTTATGAAAATTTAATACTGTTTCTGAAATGGAAGATTTAATGGGAAAGAACGGTTTATGTCCGTAAAAGCTGATTCGGATTATTTTTCTACTTATCATCATTGTATAATATCTTTGGAGGAAACCAATTATTTCCTTTCATTGATTTGTCAAAATTTAGTAATCCTCAAATGCAACAGATGGCGATACAATCGCTATTTTTTAGAAAAAATGGTCAAATTTCTTCATTTATGAATTTGAAAATATTTTTAAGATAATTTTTTTTTCGAGTATCTTAAGCAGATAATGAAATATAAATAGTGGCATAAGCACAGTGAGGAGTATTGATGAAAATTGTCCTAATACCTGATCCAGGAGTTCCCTTATATTCTGGGTTGAGTCCATATTTAGTAAGTTCCGGAGATGAACATTGACTGTCAGCAAACTCAGAACTGGGTCGGCTGTTCCACGCCACTTATAAAAAAATAATGTAACATAAAATAAAATAATATAATTTATAAAATATTTGATTTATTTTTGTTATGAAATTTTTTAATCAAATCTCTTTGCGTAATCAACTTTTTTAAAATAAAAGCAATATTAATAAGAAAAATATATAATATAAGATTGATAGTGACGGACTTAGCCCCGGAGGAGTTTTTGGATAACGGTTTGACCCGTTGCCACGTGGGAACCAAACACTACAAAATTGCAGTAAAGTAAAATTAAAACTAATAAAGATTGATACACATTGGAAAATATCACAATATCGATGACGTGTAAATTTAAATTAACAAATCAAGTATTTTAAACAACGTAGGAAACGAAGTGGATAAATAAACGCAAAATGTTCCCGTACAAGAACAAATAGTTCAGCATCCGCAATAAGATTTATAAAATTTAAAATCAATCATAATAAATCCAAACAAAATTTATAGTTAAAGCCAATATAAAATTTCGGAGCAAGACATCAATGTAAGGCTATCACAAGAGAGGTTATCAATGATCAAAAGTTCCCCGTGGAAGGGAAAGACCCCAGAACAGACCAGTCCAAGTGTCCGGCTTAAAACAAAAGGTCAAAGGGATCTTGAGAAGAACCAGAATTCTTAAAAACAAGTCAAAAGGGCTTAAAACAGCTAAAAGAGTAAAATTAACCGAAAACAAAAGTGTCAAAAATACAGTTAAGAAACGTATAAAGGTGAGGAAAAACATCAAATGGCAATGGTTAAATCTATAATATAATATCAAGTAGCATTAAATTAATTAATTTCTCATGTCGCATTCAATTCATTACACATATATTTAACAGCACCTTAAGCTGCTCTTCGTAAAAGTTTTGCTATTCATTGTCATACAACTCTTATAGTTTACGTCAAGTGCAAGTTTATTTACTATATTTTCATAAACATTGCAGCAACCTAATAAGCATTTTACTTAAATGAAATGCAACCACATTTAACCCAGATTTTACCATGTTACGTTTCCTTACCGTGATGTTGTTGCTTCTCTATTTAACTGATTTGACCAAATCCTTTTCATTAACAGACGTTGTAACACTCTTCTTTTGCCATGAACTAATGGTAAATAGGATTTCAGATTTTAGAGATTAAGAACATGTCAAAGCTATGTGTAAGCATTAAACTTAAAGAAATCCGTTAAATCCTTACGTTTTAAAATTGTTTTATTAGAAATAAATGCTGTTTTTTTTTCTTCAGAAAACTTGATAGATATAATTTATAAAATACAGTTTTTTGCAAACGCTAAAATTCACTTAACATGTTAATTCTTCAGACATTTCGTTGCTGAAATTTTCGTATCAGTACCAATGAGAAAATAGCCCCACAAATTGCGAAAGAAACAGCATCTAGGAAAGACAAAAGGGGGAAAAATCACATTAGGGGGTATGTATATATTTTTCAATTAATTCTATGACCATCTGGCCCATCTATTCTGGGCCATCTATTGAAAAACCCTGAATAAGTATCGTCACCTTTAAGAACCCAGTGAGATCACGTCCCAGAGGCAGACCCCCTACTTGATGTGATGACTCAACGACATCGAAAATGATCTGAAAACCCTAAAGATTGGAAGGGAGTTGCCATGGATAAGAAGCGCTAGCATTTGTCAACTGTTGACTCAGCCAAGGCGTGCAGCAGACTGTGGCGCTGACAAAGAAGAAGAATTAATTCTAATAATCAGTCAATGACACTTTTGCTCAATAATGATTGCAATCGACTCTTCCTGCCAGTACTGGTACGTGAATTTTCTCTTTGCCTTTAACACCTCTTACGCGACAGCTAAATTTCACTTTCTTTGCCCTCTAAAAGGAAAAATATGAAATATCAATATTGTCATAATATAAAAATATGATAATTCTAAGCATTGCTCAATTTTTACTGTTTACTGATACAAATACGTAGAATTAGCGATTCTTAGCAAATTGAGAAAGGAGTTCGTCTTCTGAAAAGAAATATATATATTTAAAGCACATCTTATTCTTCGTATACTCTTATTATTGTGATGCATTTCAGATTAGCCACTCGTAACTTTAACTTATAATATCTCTTTCGAAACAAAATTACAAAAAGTTTGCTTATTTACTAACATTGCGTCCTAACTACACCCGAGAGAGCAAAATATTTTTGCTAATGAAAGCGCCAAGGTTACTAACATGGCAAGCAAATGATTCTATGCACATCCTGACGTAGCTGCAGATCCTCTAAACTTTCTCCGTCGGTCTATCATGGGGTTTATTCTCTTTCACTTTAATGGAGATAGGATTCTAACAGGGGTGGTCCCAATTTCGAAACTCGTCTGCGCTGATTAATGTGAATAATTAAACTCGCTGTACTTCCTTTTGAAACGAAAGTCTTTCAAACAAGTGAAAGTATATCGGTAAAGTTTGGGTTTTGAATATTTTAATCAATGGTCTGACAAGTCCTACAAATCTGATCTAATTTCACTTCAAATACTGAAGCCTGCCATAGAGTAGAAAAAAAATATTTATATTAATTTAAATTTAACAGAAACTAAATATTTACTTTCTATTATAAAATACTTAATTTAATTTAATAAACTACTATGTATACAATAATAAATACTGTATACTATGGCAAATCTCAGAAATGAAAATAATAAATAAAAAATTTCAAAAAACTTTTAATCTTATATTTTTATAAGTAAAGATATGATTTTTTATAATAATAGAATCTGTAATATGCTTTGTTTTACTAAAACTGTGACGTAAGTAATTAGTGTAGATAATTTGAAAAATGTTCTTGAAAAAAAGTGTTTTCTTGTTCTCATTTTTCCCTAACTATAGAACCAAAGTTCAGATTATACGTATATAACATTTATATGTTATTATAACATATCACAAACGGGTTGGTCGCTATGGCCTCCAGCCACGCGCCAACCAACCAAAATCACCATAGTGATATTTTTCCTCCACTTGTTGCTGAGGGTGGCAACGGGTGACTGAGAGGGGGCGATGTTTTTTAAAATGTAACCAAGTAGTGCGTTTTTTTTAGAAGGGAGAGTAAAAAAAACTATCTCCTATAATTGTACAATGTATAAATTGTGTTTTAACATTTTTAATAAAGTCTTATAACTGAAGCTTTTAAAAGTGTTATAAACATAGAATTATTTATGTAATTTATTTTAATTCCAAATTTAAATTTTGTTATTCTCCATAAATGTTTAAACGTATATAGTATTTTTATTTGAATAAGAAGAAGAATTTTTGGGGAGAATTTTTAGTAAAATATAAAAAAATTTTAAGCTCTCATTTCTCCTGAAATGTGATGCTATAATTCTTAATTTTAAATATTTTCTATAAATTTTTAAATATGCATATTTGTTCTTTGTTTTTTAAATATTCAAAACTAATAAGATTATTTTTGCTCGAAATAACAGGTATCCATTTGTTGATTCTTTTTCCTATTAAGTTAAATTAAAAATTTCTATTTCTGTTATTTTGTTGTGACATAAATATAATATATGTATAAAATATTATAAGTCAAGTAATTTCGAAATATAATCCTTTTCCAAAGTACTTTTGAATACTTTAACTGCACCTTAGAATTTATTTCGGCAGTCTGTACATTAGCATATTTATAATTCATCCGATCTCGAGTAAACAAACAAATGTAAAGCAGAAACAATGTTTAATCTGCATAATTATTGAGTCTGACACTTCAGTGTTGAAAATAAATTCATTTGTTTACTCTTTAAACGAAGTTAATGTTAGCGCACTCTCAATATTTGTAAGTATTTTTCGTTTGATAACTGTTGACACTTCGAAGCTAAACACTGTTTCTAAAATACTTGTTTATGTTTGGAACCTAAATTTTTTTGTAATAGAAATTTCATTTAAATTCAAACGCAGCCAGGATATACTGAATAACATTATTTTATCAGAAAATAATTTTACATTGCTAGAAGTTTATTGGTATTTGCTTAATTGCTAATATAACAAAGTTTCTAATTTGTTTTATAATCCATTAAAAAAAACATTGAGCATATTATCATTTTTTAGTTTAAAATGTTAGCACATGTTGCACTGAACATTTTTAAGACAAATCGGCCACTATATCCATTTTTGTCAATACAGAAAAAGAATCTGAAATCGTCCAGGGTCTGTTAGTGCGAACGTGAAAAAAGGAAACAAATTTAAATTTACTCTCACTAGAGCGCAATATGAGTTTATACATTATTATTGTTTTGACTTTTGATTGTATGGTTATAAATTTCGAAATACTTAAAGATCAACTTATTTAAAAAAGTAAAGCAGCTGGTCCTCAGAGGCGACTAGTACTATACAAAATATTGTTTACGGTTTATTTCGTTTCTCAAAAAGGAAAAAGCATGTATTATTGCTTTCTCTCTCCCAGAAAGTATCTGCAGGAATATAATTCTTACTTGTCTATATCAATTATTTAACCCAAATTTATTATTTGTTTAATTGTATCATGAGTATTTTAGTTTTAAACATCAGGCGGTTTCTTTCATCTTCAGTTTGTTCTTGGTTCTGCATGGTTTTGTAACTGCTTTTGTAAGTAAGAAATAAACCAAATAACTCATTGGAAAGATAATACAATGTGTCATTGAGTAATATCTATGCATTATTTTAACCTTTCAGCATTCATTTCTTACTTTTTAATTTGAAGAGATATTTTTTCTCACTCTTTTTGAAACTGAAAATGACAAAAATGTGCCAAAAATTATTTGCAAATATGCATTGTAATGTATCAGTAGCAAAGATTAGTATATTATAGATAATTATTTTATTATAGATAATGATGGCCACTTTAATAACGTAGTTTATGTATTTACCTATGCAATATAATTATTGTATTATAGTTTCTTGAATGCTTTAATTAAGTTAAGAATAAATGGAAAACAGCTTTAAAAAAAAAGTTAACACCAACAGCCTTTTAAGTTCTCTAAAAATATGAACATATGGGAAAGAACGTTAATTAGTTACATTGTTATTTACATTTTCCCGGGCTATTTGTATTTATCCTTATCATTATTTAACCATTATTATTATTTTTAAGGCAAAAAAAAAATACTTTGAAAAAAAAATATGTGATCCTTTGTAATATTTAAATTAAAATTTTAATAATATTTAACTTGAAAATTACATGACTTTCGAAGAAAAATCATACTGGCATGGAAAAAGAAAGCAAAATTACTATGAAACAATTCGTCTTAAAACAAATAATACCAAAATGTACAAAAGCAATCTGATTTTACCAAATCTTTCTTTTTTCCTATATTTTAATCCCCGTAATAGTGTTAACCCATACAAAATTCATTCCATTAACAATCCTTGCGTTCCCATTAAATTTTCAGATAATGAAATCTCCATTAATTCCGCCTAACATTCTTTTGCCAGATAGTTATTAAGATTCAGAAAATACTCTATTATCCTTCTGTTTACGGTTCCTCCAATTATCAAAAACGCACATGCGTTGCGCCTGCCATCTTCTCAAAACTTTTGATTGTCATTAAAGATTATCTCTCTTTTCCGCTCATTTTTCCAGTGACGGTAATTAGTAATGTGACATGCAGGTAAGCTAAATCCCCGTTATGATAACGAGTGTGGGGATAATCGAATTGCATATCATTAAGGAATGCTGCTGATTAGGGCATCCAATATTTTTTTCACAAATATCAATGTAATATATACAAAATTGTTTGTCGTTTAATTTAGACTAAGAAATAAAAAGTTCTTTATTACATGCAAGAGTTCCTTATGTAAAATAATATGATTAATTTTAACTTAAAAAATGAATTTTGCCATGTCGGCCAAACTTACAAATTTTTTAGCATTTACTTTCTTTCATGCATGGAAAAATTATTTAGTAAACTTTAAATGGGATTTTTTTTACATAAATTAGCCTGCTTTTTTTCAATTTTTCCATTTTGTAATGTGTTTGGAAATGTCCACAACCGCAAAGAAATATCTACCCGAAATATTTTTTACAGAAAGTTTTTTCGAATGAAACTTTAGCAGGTCAAATTTCTTTTAGTAATGTTCCACTTTTCCATTTCCATTTCCATTTTCAAACTTTTTAAAATTGATATACAAAATAATTCTTTTTCAATGCTTTCTTTCATCTCAAACTCATTTTGAATTGCATTTGTATTTTTTAGTAATATAGACGCATTATAAAGAGTCATTTTAATTTTAAGGTAATTATTCTTTATTTTCAAATATCGCATTTACCATCGTAATGGACTGTGTCCCTAAAGAGAACCTTTACACGTTCTCCCGTTAAAAAAAATTTCATGTTTTATTTTTATAATTCTTATATGCGTTTATATATATGTATATATATATTGTTTATTATTATTTTTTTTTATTTCTAATGGCAAGGCGAAAATCAACAGAAACAGAAGTAAAGATGACACAACAATAAATTGTCCGAAGTCATTGCCTCATAAGTTCTCTGGCCTTCCAATAAAGCCCAGTCTCGGAGTCGCCCCTAAAAAGTGCACAGTGGTGGAGGTGGTGTCTATTCACAGGAAGGCATCCAGATAAAATGTCGAAGTTGTAGACCACTTTGCCGTTTCTGGAACGTTGCCCAGGGTGCGCCACGTTGCACCCCATATATATGTATATATANCTACTGTGGTTTACAATAGTAAAAGAGTGAATTGAAATAAACAGAAATAATGACTGAAAGTGAAAGTAAATTTTATCTGAATTTTTCTTATCTTTTGATGATGAAATACTGCTTTATAAGAAGTGGGGTAATGCTGGTGAACACTTTATATATATGTATATATATATATATGAACAAGAATATATATATATGAATATATATATATGTATATGAACACTTTATATATATGTATATATATATATATATATATGAAATAAATAATTGATAAAAAAAGGTTAGCTAGCTAAGAAAATAAATAAAATTAATCAATTTTATTTACTGCGCATGACTGCATTTAAATAGAACCCGTGAAATTGGTTAGCTAACACTGCCCTTTAAAAGATTTATTCTTTTTAAAAATAGCAATTAGCTTGTATTGAGCTCAAGGTAGAAATCGCTTGAAATTTCATATCATTTAGGCATGAGAAAACTGATTCTTTCAACCATAATCACCATTACAGATTTGGCAAAATTTTACCGCGCCCTTTCAATCATTTTTTTCAATATTTTTTATTTCTACAACCCAACCAATACAGAAAAAACACGTATACATATTATTCCGTAACCCTAATAAAACTAAGAAATTATATATATGTTTGTTTACGAGTTACACGAAGTATGCATTTTTTCTATTCGATAATATACGCTACAAATAAGTGCCGTATCAATTTTGTGATAAACTGCATATTTTGTGGCACGAAATATTTGGACGTGAACTGTTCTTGGAATTGAATAACTCGTAATCCAATATTTTGCTAACGGACAAACAATTTAAATCTTAAAAATGTATCAAAATGTTTATTTCTAATGATACAAAGAAGTACTATTGCTGTTTATGCTGATGTTCTGCCATTTTTTAAAATTCTTTTAACACTCACTGGATAAAAGAAAGGAAAGTTATTTTCAATAAAAGTGGCTTTGATAGCTAATTTTATTAGCTAATTTATTTACAAAGGGAATAAATTATACAGGAGAGGTAAGATTAATGTAAAGATTATGAAATGTCCAGATTAATGTAAATACAGGCTATTGTAGTTTCTTTTTTATCCACTTTGGCATTAAAACAATTTTTCTAACATATTTGATTTGATTTTAAAAGCCGATCCAAAAATGAGGCGGAATGCTATTGGAAACAGTTCACGGAGAAAAAATTCTGCTAAAATTACCGTACTATATTGTAAGGACAATTCTGGTAAAAGACATCAGAAAAATAATTCTGGTAAATATAACCAAAATATACGGCATTCATCTTATTCATTTGGAAATATTTCCGTTCATATGGTAACGGTTTACAGGAAATTCTTGCTTTGAAAATTATGGTTCTTATTACCACGCATTAATTAAAAAAATACAAAACTGCAAATTTGACTACATTTACTAAATTTTATCACTTATCCATATTTTATAGTTAATTTTACTAAAATCATTAACAGAAGCGATTCCGTAAAATGTACCGAACTTTTGGGTTCTTCATTAGAGCCAGTAGGACGGTAAACTCTACCATATTCTTGTAGTCTTGACCATATTTTTTTTTCTCAGTGTGCATTGGCTTGCTAACTAGGATCCCCGGATTCGAACCTTTGGCTGCAACCGAAAGGACTTTTACTCATTATTAATTCAATTCCCACTGTTAGTTGACACTTTCTCTCTATCTATATTTATATATCTTGTTCTAATTTTCAATCGTTAATAAAATACTTTTTATTCATCCACTCAAATTCAAATACATTTTTTTAAACTTGTAGTCGATGACTCTTGATGTTAACACAATTTTTTCAAATATTAATTCATTAATTAAATTTAATTAAATAGTTTCATGTAGGAGAAAAAAATTTCTCTTATTTAAGATATCTAGAAGGATATAAATTTAGGAATAAATACCGTCAGTTGCGAAGCGTGTATATCGCTGGAAAAAAGTTTCTTTTTTTGACCTAAGAAGGTATTGACTTTTTTTAATATTACTTGTTTTTATTATGATTTGCCATAAGTTTTTACCTCAACTATCGAATTTCATATTAATTTTTAGGATTCTCATTTCGATTATAGTGGCCGCTTTTCCTAAATTTAGCTTTTTCAGAGATGCTTCAGATTGCGGCTTAATATTTTCTAATGGTAACAAATTTTATTGCTTCAATGTATAATATTAAATAATAATATTAAATAATAATAATAATAATAATAATAATAATAATATTAAATAATAATAATAATAATAATAATAATAATAATAATAATAATAATAATAAATAATAATAATATTAAATAATAATAATAATATTAAATAATTCATAAATAAAATCGATTAATAGTCGTTTTACTCTTCTCTTTTTTTAGGTGATTCTAAAGATTTTACGAAGCATTGCTTTGCTACAATTATTTCGCTCATTAAACGTTTTAAAAATTTTCCAAAATTTATTGAAATTCTGAAAATTTTAATTTTTAGTTTTTTACCACTCTTCAAGAAAAATTGCAGAATATTCTCTTAAGAGACTTTCTAATAAAAACACAATAAAATTTTATAAAATAATACAAGTTTTTGAATAGCAAAATATTTTCGTCTGAATTGAATTTCTAAATATATTGAAGTCAAGCATTGCTTGAGTATTATAATTATATATTGTATTAGTTATCTTTTGTACTAAATTATATAATAATATGATCAATAAAATATGAAAGAGCTAGTTATGAATTAGTCTTACTAAAATGTTAATTTTGAAATAAATACATTAATCTTATAGTATGTGACTATAGCTTAGTCTATTGTTTTCAAAACTTATCTAACTTTTTTTCCTTATTATAAATAGTCAATTGTTTTGCCAAAGTAATCAATCAAGTGCCTTCGTAAAATAATAAGTGTAAACATTGAAAACATTGTGGAGACATATTTTGATTTATTTTGTTCCACTACAATTCATCATTGTTACTTATGGTTGTCTACTGTTTCAAGTTTATAATTTTAAAAAATTAGTATATAAAAGAAACCTAATTACTCAATATAAAAATATTTGAAATTCTATTTTTAATAATTTTAATTTCTCAAAATATTTTGTACACATATGTTTTAAATTTCTTCTCCTTATAAAAAAATTCGCTGTGTGGTGTATATAGTGTGACAATCAACCTTAAAATATAGAAAACATAATACGAATGGACAGTGTCATAATACGATGTCACTATTTGCATTATGATAACATGCTCTTTCCCGCAAATAAAAAAAAGTATTTTAACTAAATAATTACAGGTTCTTTTAATTTATCCAGTTAATTTCTTAAATCAACAACAATTTCTTTTAATAAATTTCTTCTAAATAAGTTTTAATTTTTAAATGACTTTATTCTCAAATATTACGAATATCATTATTACAAATATTAAAAGTATTTGTAAAAAATGCTTCATTATTTTTTTTCAAAATATATTACGACAGTATGAATATTTATTTTATATTTTGTTTTATCTCTGTAAATTTTGAAAAGTTAATTCAAATTTCTTTAACTTTTGTAACTAAATTAAAATTTGCAAAAAGTTTTAACTCCAATGCAATTTTCTTAGATGCAAATTGTTTGTTAAATTAAAAGATAGCATTGTATATATGTTTTCTATTTATAACATTATTTTGCATTACTCTCAATAGAAAACAATCAAGAACAAATCAGGAGTGAAATAAATCATTTTTACTAACTCTGTTGTAACGTAACGAAACTCATATCATGCATGAAGAGCATATCAAATTCTAAATATATAATAATAGAGTGAATTACTCGTATCTAAATTATTTATGTTACGTATACAATGTGTAGATAATATTGAGTAAAATTAATGTTTAATCAAATATGTTTTAACTATCGAAATATTTAGTTTAGTTAACGTAAACTATTTTATAACTTATGAAGGAGCAACTTTCAAAGATATTTAGAAAGGAATTTTAAAGCTTTGACGCTTCACAACTTATAATCTTGCGCAATAATGCTCAAATTTTATACTTTTATCCTGATTTCTAATAAGGATTTAATTAAATATAGCTTCAATTGTATTTGCGAAACATACTGGAGGAAGAGAGATTATTTAAAAAATTTAACATACTAATACTCGTCAGAAATATTTACGACTTATGCTCTCGGAGTATTAAAAGAATTTAATGCCTAGGCCTTAACAAAAAATTTAACAAACATATCTATCGATAACTCCTGTAGTTTGGTTGTCTAAATAATTTTCTGCCAATTAAAGTTTATTTCGAATGGTATGAGAGAAAAGTGTTGAATGGAATACATATTTTAAGTTAAGGCCATTTACTTAGCGAGAGATTATTCAATCTGAATTAGTTGATGCCATTTATTTGATTATCTCATCAACTTTATTTACGGTTAAAGACAGAAATGTAGGTGTAATGGATCAGATCGAGTGATTTTTCTCTTTTTATTGCTTCCATGAAATGCTAAATCTTTATTTTTAAATCAAATATTTGACTGATTTGTTCTTTATCAAATAAAATTTAATCATAATAAAATTCTGTTTAATTTTTAAACAGTTATTTTTAAAAAAACAAAATAATGATTGGAGATGTTTGTAATAATATTTTAATTATATTCTGTTTGCTTTGGGACTTTTCCAATTCATCATTGATATCAAAAAGATGCAACAAGTAATCTCTTGTTCACAACAGTCACTCAAAAGGCTTTTTTTAGTATAATTTGAAAATTATTAAATATAGAAATAAGAAAGTTCTGAGGAAAGATTACCTAGTCATTGATTGCTGCATAAAAGTTTACATAAATTCCAGCACCAATATGAATTATAGCAATGAGTGCCTTTGAAAGAAAAGTTTCTTTTCTGATACAACAATACATCAGTTTTTATGTGCATTGATGGCATTGACTTTCGATGCCATCAATTAAGTTGCAGTTCACTGAATCGGAAGGTCAATGAGCAGGTATAACTCTTCTGCAAGCGCATATAACTTTAGTGGAAAACTGAAAATAAAAACTTGTCTGTTAAAATAATCTCAAACATTCTCGGTGGTACCTAGGTCAGTTATTCTTGGTGACCAGCGAATACCTTCATATTTTATAAAATCATCGGCAATATATGGTAAATTGAACTTCACGACTGCCGTTCATTAAAGAAGTTAAACATCGACTGCACATAGAGCTCCAGGAAACCATTTATAAATTCATTCTAATAACAATGTCTATTTTATTGACATGGAAAATATCCAACATGATATTCAAGCATACCATTAAACATTCGCTTTTATAGTGCGGCTTTGAGGAGAACTCCTCCAGACGAAAAGTCTGGAGCAGTCTGCTGCTATGGTAACTAGCAAGAGCACATTTCTAATGAGGGTGAAATAGGGAAATGAAGGTGTCGATTGGTTTACTCACGCTGATCTATGCAAAGTTCACGACAAAACTATTCACTCCATACTCCTGTTTGAAGTGACTTTCCCTCATAACCATGGTACCCGCCACGATGCGAGACTGTTGTCTGGAGGAGTTCTCCTGAAAGCCACACTATACAATATTCCTTTTTTTCCCACAGTGGTGGGTAAATAAACTGGTCTTTGGCTCTTTTGCATTTAAAAAGGTCTAACAACAAACCAGTTCTGCCCCGTATAGGACATCCATCGGTTCATGATAGTCGTGGTCAGAAAAGCAGATAAGTCCGTTGCAAAGATGACCTTTGTCAGAACCCCAAACCCAACAACTGCTACGTGTCTAGGGTAGAGGTCGTAGTTAATTATCACCCTAAATCCCAGCTAATAGAGCATAAAGTTACAACATAATAAAAACTTTGAATAGGGTACTTCGTTCAATCGCCAACTTCTTACTTAAATTAAATATGTAATTTTAAATTTAAAAAATCTTAATATTACACTTCATCCTTCAACTAATTATTGAGAAATGATATTCAAAAATCCATCTATTGTTTGTTATACTTCCAACTTCGTCCAAATTTTGTATTCTATCTTCGAAAATTACAGACATTAAAATTATTTAGTAATTTGTGTAATATTCAATTCAAACATTTTATGATCATTTCCAAAAAATAAAATTATTAAATATATACCTAAAAATTATCAAACTCCAATAACATTGATCAATACCTCAAAAATAGGCTCTAAAAACAAATAAAAAACAAAATATTTTTTAAAAATAAAAAAAAACATGCATGATACAGCTGAAAAAGTTTAAGATGATAATAACGAATTGAAAAATACATTTCTTTAATTAAAAATTAAAATTGCTCTGTGTATGAATTAAACTATCAAATCAATTAAGTACCAAATCTAACTTTAAGGAAACGACGGTTTGTAATAAAATTAAAATTAGACAACAAAATAAAAACCGATATTTCATGTTTTTCAACTAAAATCTACTAAACAACTCACAAACATATAATTTGAAAATTTAAAATGCTCTTTTAGTTTTTGAAAAATTTGCATTCAAATATTTTTTATCGAAATAAAACTGACAATTTCAAATTTTTCCGTTCATAATTTCTGAAAAAATTATTACATTGCTCTTTGTCAACTCAACTTTTTTTTAAAAATTCGTTTTTGCATAATTTTGAAAAAAAATCGTAGCTTAATATAGTTTTGATTAATTTTTATTACATAAATTATTCCACATCAATCTGCGATCAATTTTGAGCATTAATTGGTGCAAAATTAATGAAGTGTTTCATACTGAAATTTCGACTTTTTTTCGACTAATTAAATACAAGAACTAATCAAAAAGTGTAAAAACAAAATTAAAAAATTGATTTTAGCGTTAATATGTGCTCTAATGATACGCTTTTGCTAACAAAAACTAATCTAGTAACAAATCGCAATTTCATAAAAACAAATTGTGACAGTGACAAAACTACTTTTATTCGGAGAAAAAAAAATTTTCTTTTTTGATAGATTGAAAATGCCTCAGTACTTTCTTAGAAAGCGGGAAAAATATATTTTTATTAAGAGTGAGTGCTCATTGAATACATGATAATTTAGATAAAATGCTGTTTTATCACTTTTGTGATTGCAAAAACAAAAGGTCTATTCACCAAAAAAAGATATTAATAAACCTTACACCAAATAAATCATTTCTGTCAAAGAGTTTCTTGAAACTTCCAGGGTGATTTTCGTACCCTTTTTCGTTATGATTGATCTGTTGAAATTTTACATGCAATATTTTAAGTGTTTTCCTTTCGCGAGTTCTATTGAATAACGAACATACAATTATTGGGTAACATTTAAAAATTTTATACGTAAAATCTTATAAATAAATTAAATACGTAAAATTTTATTTTTTATTTGATTATAAATGAAGCAATGAGAAAATAGTCTGAGTAAGAAGGGAATTAATACACGTCAGAATTCTAAATAAAGTAAAATTTCAAAAAAACTACATTAAGGAACCACTGGTTACAATGGCTTTTTATACGTGGAACCAGGACAATTTGTTATGCGTAAAAAAGGAAAAATAGTTTTAAAAAAAACAAATAGATGTCAGACATTGTGTTTATAAAATAACTAATTAAAATACCTGGGTTATTGTTAAGGCATTCTTTGTTTAATTAACGTCTAAATACTCTAGGATCTTTAAATTAGCATCTGAGAACTCGTAACTCTTTTAAAGCCATCATTTTTTACCATCTTATGACAAGTAAAGGGCTATCTACGATAATTCTCAAATTCATTTTTAATTACTTTATTTACATTCAAATGAATTATCCACTTTTGACCAGTGGGATTTTTCTAGACTTTTGAAAGGCGGTTTTAAATGTCAATCACCTTGTATAATTATACGTCCTTTAATTAATCGATAATATTCACTGAGATTTTAAATAAACTTTAAAAAAACATGCGCAAATGCAACGTAAGCAGTTCTTACGAAAATGAAACACAAAAAGTTTTAAATTCAACTGTGCAGTAAAGAGCATTATTTCATATAGTTAGACAGTGAAGTAGAGGATCGGTTTAAAGTAAAGTCATTCTTTTATGAATACTCTGCACAAAGTATTTAAGTAGAAGGAAAGCGTCTTTGACATAAATTCAAAATAGCAGTTATTTCATTTTCGGTGAAGATAATGCGAGAGTACTCACTAATTAGAGGTATGGCAATAATTATTCATCCATCAACGGCAGTTGTCTTTACAGAAAGATGTTATTTTATGTCAGCATTAAGTCAGTTCTATAACGAAAAAAAAAAGCGTTTAGGGCAGAAATCGCTAGTCAATAAGATATTTTTCATCAAAAAAATAAATATTTGCATGAATATAAACTTTAAAATTTTTTGCATGATTATTGTTTAGCGTCAGTTTTATGTTTACTAGTAAAGCAACATTTTAAAAAAGTATTAAAATAGCACGTAGAATGCAAAAATTAACATATTTATAACTTGTAGCGTGTATAAACTTGAGTAATTAGTCGCGAAAATTAGTAAAAATCATTTAAATAAGCCAATAACATGAACTTGCAATTTTAGCAGGAATCTAGGCTTTGAATCAATAACATTATTGTTTTAAATCAAAAGTGCGAAGAATGGTTCAAAATCGTCCTCAGAGTCAGTTCCGGCAGCAAGCTCGTCCTACACAAAATCAACGCTTTGGTTCCCCATGTTCGTTGCCCTGCACGATCACCTCCTAACGTTTTAAACCCCTTCAGGATCTTATTATTTTCCAGAAAACGGTCATAGAAACGCCAGGTCTTTAGTCAAAAAAATCATATAAAAAAGATATATGTACAATATATGTATTCATTTTTGATTTCTTTTTCAAACTTCAAATATAATATGTATTCCATATGCCCATGTAACCACTGACTCCATAATATACACAATATTATAAAATATTTGATGTCAGAACAGAAACCAAGTGTATTCACAAAGTGCATAAGTAGCTGAGCTAAGAGTACGTAATACATATCACTAATACTTAGTGCTGAAGCATAGTGATATAGTTTACAGATTTCCAGTTATATTAAAAATAGTAAGTGCATATATATATATATATANATATATATATATACGTAACAGGTCTGCCAACCTCCTACACTTTTTGTAAAAATTTATTTTAGTGGTAGCTACGTTTAGGCTTTAATGTTTTTTTTTTCATTTAAACTAATTTTTGACGCCGCTACAGATAAATGCTACAGGTAAAGTTCATATGTAATGACACTTTGCTCTAACTATATAGTGGTGAGGCTCTTGAAATGTTGGCGAACTTACCAATAATTCTGAAAGCTTTGGTTTTTAAAAGGCTACTACTCTATAAAATATTTTTCTGAAAGCGCTAAGTAATAACACTAAGTAATAACAATATATTACAGCAAAGAGTTAGATATTTATTCAAAGTGATCCGTTGTATGAAAAGGGATTTGAAAGGAATCATATTTTAAAAGCAGGAAGTTTTGAAATTGAACTCCAAAATGCTTTGTTCATAACAAATGTGTAGTTAGTGTGCAGTTAGAATTTCAGAAAGCAGATATCTTTTTAATCCTTATTTAAAACACATAAAGCTTTAGAAAGTGTACTTACAGTTTCTGTGAAAGGGATTTATAATTTGTAGGTTTGACACTTCAAATAATACTTTATTTTACTCAAGTACGAAAGGTGTTGTAGTTGCTGTGCTTACAAAATATTTCTCTTAATTTCTATTGTTTTATAACTTTTTCTCAGGAAGGTAACTGTTTCGAATTTTATTTAAATAATAACATACCACTTTCATCTTTATTTTATTGTTGAATGTTATTTATTATAAAGTAGTTAACATTAAGATGAAATAGTTTTTTTAGTTATTGAAGTCAAAATTAAGTTAACAAGCATGTTCTCAAATACTTATTAGTTATCTTCCGTAATGATGATTTCTTAAAATAATGTTTTTTTTTATTATTCTCTCATCATCAATTATTTCATTGACCAGTTTAAAAACTTCAGAATTTTCAGAAAATATGCTATAAGAGAGGAAAAAACTAATTTTTTGAAAATTAAATTTAAAAAAAGTCTTGGTAAAATTACATTATCAAGGCAGCATTTGTATAATACGTATAGCGTAAAATATAAATTTTTAATAAATAATGCATTGAAAACAAATTTTAAATTTCATATAGAAAGATAAGCATTTTTTGATGAACTCATTTTAAAATCCGAATTGAAATATTTTCTTCATACTTGCTTTAATGAATTTTTAAATTTTCTTAGCGTTTTTAAACCAGACAAAAGTTTTTTTTCTTCTTCTTTTTATAGAAAAAATAAGCAAAAATACAGAGTAAATAAAAACACAGACAAAAATAAGCAAAAATACAAACATATACATTTTGTTGAACAATGATTTTACTGATGCAAGTTTTTACTTGTATTAGCATATTTTTTTAAGGTATATTACAGGTTATATCATTAACTGCAAATTTGTTTCAATAAATACAATTTTTGAAACAAATAAATGCAATTTTGTTTTACAACTGTTAATTCAGCTTTTTTTTTTAACTTAGAGGAATTTTTAGGCATTTTTTATACAAAACAAAATGAAAACTCTTGTTTTGTATCTGAGAGTTTGTCTCAGATAATGAGCGAGAAAAAACGTTCAGTTACTGTACGTAAACATACGAAATTGCGAAATCCGTACCTACATTTCATAAATGCATTTAAATTAATTTTGATAATTAAATAGAAATAATTAATTAATAATGGAACGTAATAATTAGAAAATAGAAAGTAGCTCGAATTTTTAAGAAAATGAACATCACTTCAAAATTGAGCTCATTTTCCTAATTTATTCAATTTCAGCAAAGTCTATTTTCTTAAATACGCTCTTAAAGCTATGTCTATTTTTTTAAACAAGCAATTTCAGCTGTGTCTAACTGTTAAGCTGTGTTCAGAATAAAAAAACTAACATAAGTATAAAAACTAACATAAACTCAACTGAAATAACTTTAACCTTTCATATTATACGAAACACCTTAAATTATCCAAAACAAATATTCAGTTTTAGCAACATTGTTTGATTTGATCATTGATAAATATGATCTGAAATACAGTTACAGCGACTTTTCTAAGTAACAGCTTAACAATCATAAAATCGTCTTTTTTCAGAATCTTACAATTAAATCAATCAAAAATAAATCATCAATCTAAAGCTAACATATTAGTTATTAATTAATTAGGGAACCGCTATACCTTTATTAATTACCAAAAATTAAGGTATAGCGGTTTTTCCATATTCGATTCGAAAAAAATTTGACATTGAAACAAGAAATTTGAAGGAAATGTATTCTAAACAATTTTTCATTGATTGACGATAATAATTTAGTTAAGTTTAGGCACAACTATGACTAACAACAAAGAACGCAAAGTTGGCAGAAAGGTTTCATATAGGAGAAAAGATTACGACCTAGCTTTAGGTGGAAAAGTGGAAATGAAATATTACAGGAATGAGTTTAAGATTAATGGTTATTAGTTTATTAGTTAAATTGTAACCTAAAATCTTATAATATAAGTTATGTTTTCCAGAATAGCTTTTTATATTATGCACGTATTATTTTCGAAACTATTATATTTTTTAATGATCTGTTTAAATGATCATGATATTGCTGTTTTCTTTATATTTTAATTAATTTACAAAACTTAATTTTGAAGATTTACTATTAAATCAACTTTTTCTATAATTATAGCAAAATTATAATTGCATAAAATTATATTTATAACTCTCATTACAATATATAAAAATTACAATAATTACTTATAAAATAAAAAACAAAATATTTAAATGTATACTCAAGACTTATTCTCAGTCATAAGTAAATTTTTGTTATTGAGACTGCGAAGCATTTCTAGTTTAGTTTCCTTTCGTAACTAAAATTAATTTTTTGTAATAAAGGTAGGAAAGATTTTTGGATTAATTATGATTATGACATTTAAGCGAAAAAATCCTTGTAATATTTTTTCCAGAATTCCACTACTAAATCTCAAGGGAATCCAGAAAAAAGATAAAGTATTCTGCAATTCCATTTAATTGCGAGTATTTAAGAAGGAAAATTTACTTTGAGAATAAACGCTCATTAAAACTATTACTGTATACACGGTTTTAAAAAAAATGTACTGTATACACGGTCTTAAAAAAATTTTAATAGCAATAACTTTAAGTTCAAAACTTATTTAAAAAAACACCTTTAGGTAAAGAACGAAAAAGGTGTTCTCGTTGTGCGTACAAAATACTTCACTTAATTTTTATTGTTTATATCTTGGTCTTAGCAGTATCACTGCGTCAAGATTTATGTTACTAATTTTATTTTTTAAAACAATTTAGTTTTTATTTATTTACAATATTTTTATTTCAATGTAGAATTTTAATTTTAATAACTATAGTTCATATTAAGGCATATAAGCAGCCTTTACAGTTATTAAATCAAAACTTAGTTGACTTTAATAAGTTCGTTTTAAAATACTTTATAATTTTATTTCATAAAGACGTTTCTTTAAATTATTTTTCTTAACTCACAATATCGATTAAATCCTTAACCAATTTAAAAGCTTCAGATTTTTCTGAAAGAAAACTAAGAAAAACAAAATTAAATTCCCAAAAAATAAATTGGAAACATTTTAGTAAAAATATTCCAATGAAATTTAAGAATTTCTTCAACAGTGATCTTTAACAGGAAAAAATAAATAAATATGTAAGCTTTACTAAATTATAGAGGCATCTCTTTTAAAGCACATATAGCGCAAAAGATAAATTTTCATAAATAAAAGATAAAGTTTTCGTTGACTTAAAAGCAAATTTAAATATTATATTAAAAATATATATACTTTTGCGTCAACTCATATTAAAATCAAAATTAAATTTTTCTCTTTATAATCATTTTAATAACTTTTTTAATTTAGTAATTGCTTCAAAACCTTACAAGAGTTTTTTTAGAAAAAAATAAACAAAATACAGAGCTATATTTAGAATTAAAAAATTTTTGTACATTTTCTTAAACAAGAAATTTTGTTCGTTTCAAGTCTCTAGTTTCCTCAGATTCTTATTTGAAAGTATATTATATAAATAACATTGCATTTATTTCAATACATACTATAGTTTTGCAATTGCTGACTGCGGTAGCTTTTTTTAACCCTCCTGGCGTTTCCCCTCTCTCTTAGTTTCTTACTACAAGCGGCAGACACATTTTAGAAAGATGCCACGAAAAGTGTCGAGGGTCGGACAAAAGGTATGCTTTCCCCTTTCCACTTCAATTTGTGGTTAAAAGGGGTGATTATCGGTCTAGGAGGTCCAGGTGGGTCATGACAGTTTGATGGATGAATCGCGTATGTGATTCACTTTTCCGAAAGTCATTTTTGAACTGTGGTCAACATTGCACTTTCCTCTGAAATATCAAGCAATGAAGAAGACATTTTTACTGATAAGTCCTTGTCCTTTGAACTTTGACAATGATACGTTGATATATAACATCAAAGGTTGTTATCAATATCCCCTGTGATGGTACTGAATAGGTTCTTTCTACTGATATTTTTTCCTTCCTAGCTCTTTTGACTTCTGTTATTTCCCAGATACAATTGCCAAGTTTTAAAAAAAAAATGTGCATCCATTTTAATTTACTTCAGTTCTAAGTTCATGTAGGATGAGAACAATTTCGTTGATATACGTGTTAATAACAAATCATATTTACCTTTTTAATCCACATTAATGATATCTTTGAATTTAAAAAATAATTTATAGTACTTATATAGTACTTATATAATAGTACTATAGATGCGAAATATAACGTCAATTCAGTGGATATTATATTTTCATGTATAATGGCTCTTTTTCTTTGAGAGGGAGAAAAAGCTTTTGTTAAGCGCTACTGTTTCAAAACGAAATATCCATTTTTAATTCATCGTTTACGCGATTGAGTAAAAATCGTTAGGTATTCTAATAGAGATTTATAAAACTTCAAAAAATATGAATTTCTATTTACACTAGTAGTTATTAAGCAAAACTGCATTTTTCATTACATTTTTTCATAGTAAAAATAATATTAAGAATGAAAACATATCAAAATCTTATTAAATTTCGCATGCAAGGAATAAATATCAGTACAAGAATCATTGCAAGAATATTTTTTCAAGCAAAGGCGGGATCAGGGGAGGGGGAATTGCTCCCCTGTCGGGCATGCCCCCCCCC
>NC_092204.1:91966696-91969063 GCF_043381705.1 Parasteatoda tepidariorum | reverse complement strand
AAAAAAAAATAACCTGTTTATTAAAGGTAAACTTTTAGTTTGAGTGGGGGTTCAAAAATCAAAAAGAATGCAAAATATTCACATCTATTCAAACAGAAATACTATAGCACAGTGAGTGATTTACGATGACAGCTTATACGCCTCTCAATTTGTGAGCAGTAGGAGGTTGAGGGGGAAGGAAATATTCTAGAGGAGAAAAATACGGGTTCGCCGCTCCAGAGGCAGATCGTGAACCCGTGAAAACACGGGCAAGCCGCTTTTAGCAAGGAAATGAAGCCCGTAATATAACGGGCTTGACGCCAGGAGGGTTAACTTACATGTTTTTAAGCACTTTTTTTATTCTGATAAATGAAAAACTCTAGTTGTACACCAAACAATAAGAAAAAATACCTAGTTCTTTTTAAATTGATGAGAAAAGATATTTTTAGTTACCCAACATTTTTTTTTAATTTGAGCTATTTTAACAATTTGATTTAGGGCTTGAATAATTTCGTACATTAATAAAAAGCCTTTTTTGGATTTCTACAATTCTTCAGAACAATTAAAATAAATTTTAAAGATTCAGGTTTAAAATTATTTCCACAAGCCTTTATTTTCTAGATTTTAATGCGAAATATAAGATATTGTATGTGAGTTCACGAAATTGAGAAACTGGTAACTATATTTTGAAGAAGCATTTTAAGTTTGGAATTTTTATTTAAATTTTGTAAGATTTAAAATTTTATATTCAAGTTCAGTCGCCAGTGAATTTAAGTTTTAATGAAGCTTTCCTTATTTTGATTTTCTCCAGATACTTTTTTTAAACTTTTTGATCATTAGATTCTCTCAGCTCATCTTAAAAATTTTTAAAGTAAAAAGTATTTTAAAATATGCATTAAAATACTTCAATATAAATCATACTTCTCCAAATTCTTCAAATGCAAGTAAAATGAAAGTTCTGAATAATTTTTAATCGCTTTTCTACGATCTAAGATGTTGATGAGTTATTGTGACATATTATAAGTAAAATATTATAAAAAACGAAACATTTACATTCATTTATGTAAATAATGAAAATTTATTTAACACTTATTCAATTTTTATTTGTTACAAATTAAATTTTTATGTATTTAGATCTTTTATTATTGCGTTTTACATTGGCCTGATGCACCTGGCCTGACGGGAATTCATTTAAGAATACTCGTGGCACTCAATATGTTAACTAGTAAGTGATTCCAAAATTCATTCGCCTTTTTGAAAACACAGGTTGTTAGAACTTATTCTTACACTAGTTCCTAACGTTACGCCAAAAAAATAAGAACATCTATAAGAAAATTGAAAAAGAACCACGAAAATTTCGATTTTACAAATTCTTGCTAATAAAAATTTTAAATTAATTACATAAAAAAATTTTTTTTTTATTTGCTTCTAATATCAATATCCAATTGGTTCAGTATAAATATTTCTGTAAAGAAAGCACATATTCCTTTAGTTTTTCTTCTCTTTAAAGAGTTCGATATGAAGTCGTCTGATGTGAAGAGTGTAAAAGAATTTATCCATAAAATAAGATTAAATACTTTCCTTTGAAGGTATTCTTTTAGAATAAATGCAGGAAAATATGTCGCTATGGAATTCTCTAAGAGCCGTGAACAGAACATCTGCGTGATAAGATAAATTGTTTTTCTTCAGAAATAAATTGAAAAAGGCCAAGACATGGTTGCTGACAATGCCTTACACGATGAGTATAGAAAATGAAATGCTTTAAGAGTGTCAACTATTACTTTTTTTTCTCCATTTTTAGATTTTATGGCTTTGAAAATAAATGCTTAAGGTATTCTAAGTTTTACTTTTAAAGATATCCTTTTTTTTTTTTTTTTTTTTTTTNTTTTTTTTTTTTTGTAGTGAAATTTATTGTGAGAGAATTTAAAAGCTCTAAGTATCTCGTTATGCAAACTATCATTTTGGTACATTCTTTTAAATAATTATCTTTTTGAAAACGAAAAACCTAACGTTTCATACTTAATCAATTTCTTTACTTATATCTTTCAAATTTTTATTTATTTATTTGCTAACAGGGATAAATTTAGGTTCGGGTTTTCTGCAATAAGTATACATAAAAATTTTCCATCAAAATGAACCCTTTATAAGCATTTTATCCTAAGAAACTAATATTTCATGAAATAATTTCGTAATTGGCTAAAGTCTTATTTTAATGATTAACTAATAACTTCTCAGCTTCAATGAAATTCGCAATGAAATAAACTTTAACAACAAATTATCTGTTTAAATACTTTTTTAAATGTAAATAATTACTCTTTATGTACCCTTAGAATTAAAGATACCTCATTTAAAAGTATATTTTATGTATTGAATTGATATATATATATA